>NC_134045.1:3308176-3432235 GCF_965140245.1 Athene noctua
AGATGTACGGCTTCCGAGTGTCCATCACGGTGGGGGTGGTGCCTGCACCCCACAGTTCAGTGCTGTGTTTGGGATGAAGGCACTGCTCACCCAAAACTCTGCACTATTCTAAGGGAAGAGGTTCCCCTCTCCCCACTTTTTTTTTTTTTTTTTTTTTTTTTTTTAATGGAAAGCAACAGTGTGCTTGGAGGCCTGACATGATCCAAGCAAATGCTTGATCCAGGTGAAGTTAGCTCGAGTTTCCATCCAGGGGATGGATGGGAGGGATGGGATGGGAGGATGGATGGCTGCCCTAAGGAATGACTGAGGAGCCACCACACTCAGTTCTCTTGAAGCTGCTTAAAGCTAGTTAATTAAGGGATCTGGTCATTCTGGCCTTGCACGAGTGAAAGAGGAAGCAGAACTCAGTATTAAAATGCAGCTGTACTTTGCCAATCCACAGCTCTAGTGAGAGAGCATTCACACCTTTGTCAGCTGACCCATCGCTCCTCACGGAGGCTGCACATGAAGGGGGAATATAACCCCGTCCCACATCAGTTGTTCACAGAGCACCAGGTGTTTCAGCAGTCCTGAGGTGGGGGACCCTGTGTTCTTCATTTCGAAGCTACTCTTTATCCGCACAAACTGCCAGTGGCAGAAGAGAGCCCCAGACAGCCCCGAGCCCCAGCAGGAGGTGGAGGTCAGGGCACGAGGCTGGCTGGATGCTCCCACCAACCACCAGCCGCCTCCTGGCACCTCAGCACCAGCATCTCCTCGGCAAAAGCATGGATGGGGACCACTTTGGTTTAGCCTCTGCCCCAGAGCACCATCAAGGGGATGTTTTGTGAAATCAAAAGGCAGAGCCTCTAAAAAAACTAAAGTAGTCTGGCACTCACTGCCACTGACAACGGAGCCTAACGTGCCAAGCTTGGTTCAGCCAACAGCAGACTGCTGAGCGAGCTAACGAAGCTTGTCTCCATTTGTGTCCCCAGTCCAGAGCTCACCCCTCCAGAACCCATCTGCGCTTCCTCGCTGGGCTGGGGAGATCAGGGCCACCTGGTTTGATAACCAAACTCCTCCTGCTTTTCCTTTGGGAAAAGCACCCGGCTGAGTCACTCTTGCTTCTAGGAGCATAATTGCCTTGAAGATTCTACCCTTCTTTAATTCAGTTCACCAATAGGTGCAGCATGATACGACAAGTTTAGTTTCCCTAGACAAGCAGGACAACAATTTCTTCCATTACTGAAAAACAGCAATTCTGAAAGGGCATGAACTCACGTAAGACACCCTACGTGATAAAAAACAAACTGTCCCCTGTGGCCAGGTTTCAGGCACCTTTTCCAAGGTCTCCTCCACACCTCTGCCCCCTTTATCACATGACAGACCCAGCACAGTGGTTATGCAGGCAGAAGAAAGCTGCCGCTGATTAACAAAAACGACACCTCTGTCTTTTCTTTCCTGATCACACAGCCATGATATGCAGCTGCCTTCCGTGGTGCCAAGAGATGTCAGTAGCTGAACAGACGATCCTCAAGAAGACAGAGTGACTAAGAACAAGTAGGAAATGATCAAAGAATGATGCTTTTTCTTTTCTGCCTTTCTGCAGGGAGAGCAAACACTTCCATTAACCAATACAACTCTTTTACACTTGCCAATGTGGAAAAAAAAAAAAATCAGACACTTGGGAAAAGAAGATGGCAGCAGCAGCAAGGAGGAGAAACAGCCATCTTTTTCAGCAGGTCGCATCAGTCCCCAGCTAAGCTGCAGCAGCCCCTTCACGCTGACCTGTTCCTCCGGTCTCTTCTACCCAAAAAGGCGCAAACCCTCCCCTTGCCGGATCCAGAGGATCCTCCAACAGGGCTGCCTGGCAGCTGGGAAAGGAATCTGACAAGGAAAAGCACGTCAGACACACACACAGGATTCAGCACGGGATGACACACTGGTCCCAGGGGTCACAGACCTGCAGACACCCTGGCACGCAGGGATAAGCCAGCAGAGGACGAGGCTACAAAGTCCCTGTGCTCTTCTTCAAACCCACAAAAGCTCCATCTTAATGCACAGACTTGGAGGGGTTTTATTTATTTCTTTCTGCTGGCAGAGATGTTCAGTGCTGCTCCCCACAACTCAGAATATAACAGACTCAACTCATCCAACAGAGAGAAGAGGAGATGGTATGGGAAAGCCTGTGCACGAGGGGTACTCCAGGTAATTCCTTAAGTCACTACCCCAAAGTGAAGTTATCCACAAAAAAGCATCTTGCCTTGCTCAGATAATGCTCTTTTCTCCCACAGAACAAGAAGAAACCTTGACTTGACAGGAACAGCAATTTGCATGTGATGGTTGATACCACCACCAAGGTGGCACCATGGCCATCCGCATTAGAGCATTTTCCTGTTTCAAACAAGATACCAACCTTTTACTTGCCCTGCTGCTGTCCCTTCATTTAACCTCATTCGGTTTGTTGAGCTGCCAGTCAGCGTGCTTTAACATTGCTGATCCAGTGCTGCTGTGAAAATTTCAGTCATAGCTCCTTCCTTTGAGCAGGGAGCGTGATCTCTAAGCCTAACTGCAAACAGCCACAGTTTCGAGAACAGCCATCAAACAGGAGACAGGGAAATCACAGCTCACCGTCCTGCAGCAATCTCCAGGCAGGAAATCAAAGCATCAAAAAAATCAAAGTGTCTTAGAGAACACAAGACTTGGGCTCAGGGGCACAACTGGATGCAGGATGCCCAAGTCACCCACCAGCTGAAATAAGGGACAGCCTCTGCTCTCAGATGTACGTGTGCAGTTCACCCTGACGCCTGACTGCAACTCAAATTTTATCTCCAAAATCATTCAGTCCTCTTTTCTTCAGGAGCAAAGGGCCACGGCATTCTCTTGGTCTCAGAGCTCCAAACACATGACTCTTAGAGCTAAATACCTTCCACAAGATAAAGGGACAACTTGCAACACTGATTCAGACGCATTTCTGCTCACACATCTATGCAAATTCTCTGTTTTACTCAGGGGTCCCCCAGCTAAAACTGCCCCCAGACCAGGCTCCTCTTGCTGCACTGTGGTGAAATACGTTGCTTTCTCAATCATATAGTGATATGCAAATGTTGCATATAAAAATCAAGTCACAGGTTGCTTGTCAGTCATTTTTGTTGGAAAATAGCCCCACAGATACTTTCCATATTTGCCCTGAAGGATGCAGGGATGACACTCTGATTGGAGAGGTGGAGAGTTTGGGAAGCATCTTGTAGAGCTTGGATACTGCCGAAATTTGTCTTACTTGGATGAACATAGACAACTGGTCCTTCTCCAGTGCTCACTAAATGGATTTTCTGCTCCAGAAAGCAGGTAGGAAAGATCAAAAAAAACAACCAACAGAGAAAGTGTGAAAAGATTAGACAGCTCTAAGGGTACTCCTAGACTGGGGGATAATCATGGCTGTTTGAAGTTTTCAGTGTTGTAAAACCGAAACAGAAGCCCTGGAGCAAGTGTGATCCCATCTGAAAGCCACAAGCTCCCATTATCAGGGGATAAAGAAAGGCCCACGTCCCCCAGAACTCACCAGAGGGGATCCTTCACTCCCAAACACTGCAACATGAGCAACAGTGTCCTGCTCTCCCGTCACCTGGGCCCTCAGTGTCAATGGGACCCCCACCGAGCTGCGAGGCTGGACAATCCCCCACGGCACGGGGCTGGAGTACCACACAGAAGCGTCCTCCTTGTGTTCCTGTAAGGGACAGAGTCAAACGCAACACACAGGAGTGACCTTGGAGGAAACTTTGAACTCCTCAACATCTACCACAATGGCAATTCACACACGTTTTCAAAAATCCCGAGGAGAAAGCAGAAAAGTACAAAGCAAGATGCAAGACTTGTATGGGCTTAGCATCCTCACGGGGTCCAAAACCTGCTGCACCCACAAACACCCACTCCTGTGCTGGCAGCCTCCTTGCAGCAGCCTTTCACAACTGTTTTTCTGATTAAGGATACCAGTTAAACCCAGACACCAGAGTGAAAAGAGTAGGTGTATTTTACTGGTGATAACCAATGTAACAGTGTAATACAGAAAACACGCAGTAAGAAAAAGCAGAATAGTGCACTTAAAGCAGCAAACAGGAAAATACAGGGTAATGCATTAAATCATTACTACACGAGAGAGAGAATGGAGATTAAGAAAAACACATCACCCCTTGCACACGTTACCATCACCCAGCCCTGCAGAGGCTGGGCAGCCCCGGTCACAGCGAGGGTTTGCAGAGCCTGTCCCGGCAAGGGGGAAATCCTACGCGGTGCCTCCATCCGTAGCTGAGGCTGCCAGAGTCGCTGCAAACGGGCCGACCCTTAGATACCAGAGATCGACAGGCCAGAACAGCTGGCACCTCTGTTCTGAGCGGGAAATTTCTGGTTTCATCCTCCTGTTGGATTCCACCCAAAGCCTGGCCAGGGCTCAGGGGGGGAAACCAAGGGAGTTTCTAACAAGGCCGAATACTTGGGTTCTCAGCCGGGAACAGGCTGAACAAGGGAAGGTGGATACGTTCTCTCCTCACTCCTGACTATATTCTGTCTAAGCTGCGTCTCTCACTAGCGAGTTTACAGACTTTGTTAATGATTACACACTAAGTTAGCAGCTTCGGCTTGGGGCCTGTTGTTCAGGCTTCAGTACTTCAACGCTTCAGCACTTTTTACATCAGTATAGGTGGTTTGTTATAACCTAGTACAATACCTACTAGCACAAAGGTTTCAGTTATAAAATATACAGGATTCATCTATAGGTCAACTCTGGCTTGGGCCGGTTGTCCAAGCCTTAGCACTTCAACAACCCTCCTAATTCTCCTGCATGAAAGCACCCCAAAGACTAGAATATAAACTGCTTCCTAAAATGTTTAAACTGCTTCCTGAAGTTTATATTCAGGTAGCTTCCTTCTCTCAGCAACCTTTAGGTTTGAATATAAACCGGCAAGGCCTTATCCAAAACCCTTTTTTTCCCTAATAAACCCTTGGTAACATCTGAGGGCAAGAGGCGGATGCAATGCCAAACCTGAGGAAGAACCCCGTAGCAGACCCCTGGGAGATCGCTGTCGTTCACAAGGGTCAGCATCTGCTGGTAAGGGAATTTTAGAAAGCACTGCACACTCTTTGAATACAAATATTTGGATTTTGTATACACTACTCATCGGTGTTTTGCTATTGCACAGAAAAACAGATGCCTGCCTCTGAAGTTTTCTCCTACTTCTCTCCCTTTAACACACCTCCTCAAGCCAGAGGTACTGGGGAGATGTTGAATGGCAACAGAGCCCAGTTCAGCAGCTTCTGCTCTTCAGCTGGTGCCTGTAACCAGGATCCTTCCTGCAGTTACACTATGGGCAGCCCAACACACAGCTCACTCACTGGCACGGCTTATGTTCTTCCAAGCACTCAGGCGCACTAGTTTAAAGCAAAAACAATTCATCTGCACCTTGACTGTAGAGCTTGTTTGGGCTTTCCCCATCCTTTTCTGACACCACACACACACAAAAAAAGTCTGGCCTTCTTTGCTTGTGCTGATAGGTCTGTTGGATGTCAATGAAAACAGACTAACTCAAAAATACGATTCCTGTTAGCTTTTCAGTCAAAAGGTGAGTTTAACAAAAGCTCCATATCTGCAACATGCCTCCTTGAGGACTTCAGGTAGGTAAGGATTAAAAACAAAGCCAGATCTTCAGGTGGTGTAAATGGATACAGCCTAGGGACTTAAAAAAATCGATTCTCATCAGTCCAACACCCTGAATGAGTGCTCCACCCTATGCTTTTAGAAAAAGTAATAGAAAAATAACCCAGGGGGAGGGAGGAAGACCTTTCAAAAAAAAAAAAAACAAAACCAAAAAACCACAAAAGAACAAAAAAAACCAAACAAACCAAAACAAGCCAGAAAACCACACACACACACACACAAATTAATTACTCGGGCTTTTTTCTCACATGTAACTATGAGTCCCAGATCTAACAAGGCCTAGTTACCTACAGACTCGCATGTTGCAGTTAGCTCATTGTAACGTCTGAGCAGCTCCCAGCAGCCAGGACACACACAAAACTCTTCTAGGCTGACTCTGATACTGATGACAGAATGAGCTCCCCAGGCAGCTCTTCTCTCAGCCAGAGACCGGATGGGAGTCTCTCTCCTCCAATTTCTCAAAACTTACTAAAACTTAATAATTCAGTTTTAAGACTTCCATTCCTTTGTCAAATACTGCAAAAGCAAAAGCAACCAACAAATTAAAAAACATCTGGTGCAGATTAATATACACACACTACACCAGGACAGTAGGATAGCCAGTATTGTTTCCATGGGAAATCAGCATCAGCTATTTGCACCGTACTGTGTTTTCATCTTTCCTCTGAGCAACACAATTTACCAAGGGTTTGCAAGCGTCGTTTCCGACTTCCAAGACAGAGAAACAGTTTCAAGAGAAATGGAGGAGACCAACAATATACCAAGGGAGAAGTGCTAAGGGCACTGTAGTGAAAACCTCTTGCACTGGTGCCTGTTCCCCCCTTCCCTTCCCTCAGCACTGCTCAGCCTCACAAACACAAGGCCAGAAGGAAGCTACAAGCAATGGGGGCATTTAGCTCCACTGCAGGCAGCAGCACTACAGCACCAGCTGAGCATCCAGACACATAAGCATATATTGTAAACATTCCTTCATTATTTACTGCTAAAAAAATCTCCATAAATTTCATATAGCTACTGTTTTCACCATCTAAAGTAGAAGGAAACAGTGGTTTCTGGAAACCAATAACAAAAACCTGGGCAACAGAAGGAGTTCAAACTCCTGTACGGTTTGGGGTTTTTTTGTGGGGTTTTTTTGTTTGTTTGTTTGGGTTTTTTTGGGTTTTTTGTTGTTTTTTTTCTGAACTGGGGAAGTGGGCCATCTTCAAGCCTCCCTCAAATCTCTGACTTGAAACAGTTGTTCAGCTCCTCACCAATAGCTCTTGTGTCTCTCTCAAGCTGTTCTGTGTCACATCAAGTCTTGTTTTAACTGTACACACTCTTTAAGACAAGGACTTAGTCTGCATTTAGAAAATGCTGCATAAGGATATAGTGCAGTGTAAGTGTTTTACAGTTTCTCTGGTGTTCAGCATTTTGGAAGCCACACGCATTGTCCTGGGCAATTGCAAACTGTAAGGAAAACAAGAATCTTAATATGAGTAGAGAACTGATTCCTTTAGGCATACTTTTTTCCCCCTTGACTATTTCCAAAGCCTATAGAATCACAATAAAATTGCTACACTGTAGGAGCTCAACCAAAATCAAATGAAAGCATGAGAAAACTAGAATTCTGACACCCTTTTCCCACAGTAACTTCTTGCTCACCCTTCTTAGTGAACAGCATCATCCTCAGGCCTCCATGCACTAAGGCTACAATACAATTGCCAATACACAATTTTCAGAAACATCTTGCCCACAACATATTAAACTCCTTAAAACCAGGGTGAGTAGAAGTTTTTTGTTTTGTTATTTTCTCTCCTCTGGTTATTAAGCATTTAGAGATCTGACAGTATATTTCAAAAGCTGTGAACTTACATTGGCATTTTACTGTACTAGAGCAAGTAAATGAAAGAAATCCTTTGTTCTGAAGCATCCACTCTTGCGGTTCTACATCCAGAACAGAGCGCAGCTTCCAACGGAAAGCTCCACAGCTTCCCTTCTGACTGTCACAGACAACATGGGAATTTTACACCCGTATGTATGTACACAGTATGTACGCAGAATTTACCCCAGAGAGTTGATCCTTACGCTGTCTAGGGAATGTTATGTATCCCTGTAAGCAACTCACCGGGTGGGTTAGCTAAAAACTTCATTCAAGTCTTATCACAGCCTAGTCCTCTTCATCTGCTGACACTCTTAATTTGAAACCGTTACAGGTATAAATGATGTGTCTCTTGACAAAGAAGATTCAGAGGCATAATCAAGTTATTAGGCCTTTAGCTACATCACCTACATGCTCCAAGCTCATGTCAAACACTAAATGGAAAAAGTTCATACTAACTTTTCTGTACATTAAAGTGTAGCAGAGCTGCAGATCTGACAGTCTAAAACAGCCTTGCAGCTTCTGGGTCCGATTTCTGCCCGATAAAAGTTTAATCTGTAACAAAATCTATCATTCATAAACAACTGCACATTGGACCCTTTTTAAGGGCCATAAGCCAGTACTAAAGACTGGAGTGAAATTTGCTGAGACCCGCCACAGACAGTCAGCCACCAAAACCCGATTTGACCAAAATCAGGATGTTAATTTTAAAATGAGGACTGAAAGAGGATCGAGATTACCTTGTGGCTAATGTGACTAATCCCTGAATTTCTTCTAACAGCCCTTTGGAGGTAGAGTAGATCAAAGGCTGAACAGCTGATTTTTCTTTCCTTCCCCACCACCTCTCCCTCTTTTTTCTTCCCCATCTCAGCAGATGCCCCAGAGTTTGCTCACTATAAAATAAAGATTAGCAGATAAAAAGAAGCCATTTCTGGTGTCAGCTTGTAACAGCTGACGAACTAATTTCTCTGTATTCTTTTTACTTTAATGATGTAACACAAATCCATCAAAACCGTACATGCTCAGTAACTTCTGAAAGTCGTTCCCTGATGAAAATAAATGCTGTACACAGCAAACAGACACTAAAATATTATTTAAGGATATAATCAAGACCTCATTAAAATCAGCAGCAGTTTTGCCACTGGCTTACAGGGCCAACATTTCTCACAGAGCCTATAGCTGCTACGTTAAAAAAAAATGGGTTCAAAACGCTAACAAATGGGGATGCTCGAGTCTCCTACCCGGAGTGCAATCGCTGCACTAACTATAGCTACAAACCACTGGAGAAGTCCCACAAAACCACCCCACGTTATGTCGAGGCAGATCCCTGCGGCACCTTCGCACCCCACATCCCTCCCCCACATCTCCTGCTGTGCTGGAAACTGCAAAACCCAAAGCACAGGAGATACCTGCAGGGCTGCCCCATGGCAGGGCCCTGGGAGCTCATCCACCTCGGACAGAGAGAGGAACATGAGGGGAGCAACTGCAGCCCCTTCAGAGGCTGCCTCTGGCAGACACGCGGCTCTGCCCTCACATACCACTTTTTTTCCCCAAATATCCGAGCAGCCACCAGCCAGTGATTCCAGCACAGCGTCTGCACTTCCACGGGCACACTGAGGCTAACAGGGGCGTTACAGGGCAGCAATTTGTAAATGCATTTTCTACAGATCCTCTGTGTCCCAACAATACTTAAGTATCGAGAAATACTAAAATTTAATGTGCATTGATATTTATTATCTATAGCTACCGTGTCATTTGATGCACAATCGAAACCTTGCGCTCACAGCGCAATCTGCTCTCAAGGGTTTGAGAGGTCTGCAACTCTTAACACCAAAGAAGATCCAGGAAAAGCTTTTTCTCCTAGACTGAAAAAAATAATCTGCTAGTACTAGTCTTTGTAGAGAAAATGCTGCATAACTTTACACCCAAACCCTTCAACTGGGTATGTGGGAAGTTTCCACACATCTACGCCAAACTATCAAAAAAACCTACGCTAACAGAGTTAAGTCACTGAGACAAGACTGTGGGACTCGGGATGCACATTCCAGTTCAACGGCCTTTCTTGAGCACAAATCAACTGTGACTTCACCACAACCACTGAGTCCATTTCCCACCTACGAAGGAAATAATTACACACTCATATCTGGGCACTCACAGGGGCTTACAGAACAACAACCAGGGGAAAAAAGTAGTCCATCTATAGGCGACTTTGAACATCATCATTCAGATCTTACAATGCACCTCAATGGCATATTTGGGGTCTTTTTTTTTTTTTTTCCCTTTTTTCAGTTTTTGTGCAGAATTATAAAATGCATGCAACAGATTACAGTGCTCATTGTAAAAACTTCTTGCTTTTTCCACATCCAGGACTTCTCTGCTTTTACTTATTGCTTGCCTGTGGTTTCTTTTCCCTTACACTATCACTGTATTTTAGTATAAAACAACCATCCTGTACGGGACAGATCATGTTTCAGGTAAAAGCAGTAGGCTTTGTAGGAAACGCTCACATTTTGTTGCCATACAATGAAAAAGTGATACTAGAGTCTTCAGTCACAGCGTGTGAGAGTTTATATGATCCCAGCGATACCCTCTGCCGTGCAGAGCGGTGAGAGTAAGGCAAAAAGCAATAAGTGCGAGTAACCACGTTTAACTAGTGAACAGCTACAGAGATTGAAAGCAATTGCATGTAAAACACATGGCTGCATCATCCATAACCTCGGTGTTAAAGGCCCCTGCTGAAGCACAGGAGAGAGAAAGAGAGAGAGAAGGAAGAAAAGGAAGGAAAGGAGGGAGGGAGGGAGGGAGGCAGGAAGGAAGGAAGGAAGGAAGGAAGGAAGGAAGGAAGGCAGGAAGGAAGGAAGGAAGGAAGGAAGGAAGGAAGGAAGGAAGGAAGGAAGGAAGGAAGGAAGGAAGGAAGGAAGGAAGGAAGGAAGGGAGGGAGGGAAGAAAAAAAAACAGAAAAGCACCTAATCTCCTTCCCCTTCCAGGAGCGGGGCGGCCGCCGCGATACCGGCTCCCCCGCGGTGCCCCCCCCAGCGCCCGGCCCCCCCCCCCGCGGCCCCGGGGGACCCCCGCGGGCACCGAGCACCCCCCGCGCCGCCGCCCCCCCCGCGCCGGCCGCCCTCGCTGGTCCCCGCCGCTACCGGAGCGCGGCCCCCGGGGATCGGCGCGGAGCCGCGGCACCGGGACCGCCCCGGCGCGACCCCCGCCGCCTCCCCTCAGCGCCCGGGAGCCGAGGCGGCCCCCCCCGCCGCCCCGGGGCTGCGTTACCTGCGCGGGCTCCTCCAGCTCCAGCTCCGCTCGGTGTCCGCCGGCGGCGGATGAGGACGGGCCTGGGGACCCTGCGGCGCCGCCACCGCCCCCACCGGTGTTTCCGCGCCCCCCCGGCGCGGGGGGAACGATCCGTCCGGAGTGGCGCCGCCCCGGCCCGTCCGTCTGTCGGTCCGTCCGTCCGCATGCTGCGGCCGGGCGTGTGTCTGTGTGTCTGTCCGTGTCTCTCCGCGCTGTCCCCGCTGTGCCGCGGGTCCCGCCTGTCTCTGGGCGGTGCCCGCGCGGGTGCACACGCGTGTCGCGGGGGTGCGGCCGTCCCCGTGTCTGTCCGTGTGTCCGCCCGTGTCCAGGTGTGTGTCTGTCCTGTCCGTCCCCGTGTCTGTCCGTGTGTCCGCCCGTGTCCAGGTGTGTGTCTGTCCTGTCCGTCCCCGTTCTGTCCGTCCCCGTGTCCCGTCCCCACCCGGTGCGGGGTCCCGGGGCCGCCCCCGCCGGGCTCAGCGGCAGCGCGGGGCCGCCGGCAGAAGCCGCTTCCCCGCCCTCCGCGGGCGAGAGGCGAACGCGCGGGGCGGCGGCGGGAGCCCGAGTCTGCCGCGGGGAGCTCAGCTCCGCTCCGGCGGGACACGCACCCCCTGCGCGGGGGGCACTGCGGGCAGGGACGGTGCGTTTAAATGTCAGGAACTGAGTTCCTTACTCAGTTCAGACAGAAAAGGTAAAACAGGAATAACCCCGTTCTCTGCAACTAACGCTTAAGGAATAGGATCGAGTTTTCGTACTCTCGTTTCTTGCTACAGGAGCCTTCCTGCATCACGTACCAAAGTGAACTCTCTTCCCTCAGTCAGGTCATCATTTGAGTAAAACGAGTGACAATTCACGAGTGACAGGCTGTAGATCTGTGCCCCGTCCCCTCAATTACAAAAAATAACCCCCATCCCTCGATGAACTGGAGAAACACGCTGGCTTTGCAGACTTCAGTCTCCACAGGAACAAAGCATGTTCTTCATCCAGTCACACGATCGCTCATCCTGAGACTGAAGAAGCCAAAGAAATGTTCAATATGAGGCGTGTACAGAGAAAGGCAGATCAGAATGGAGTCGGTCAGAGTTTTGAACAATTCTGAGCAAAACCCACTTCCCCAAAATACAGCTACAGCTTAACAGCAACGATGAGGTTCTGCTGAAATCCCGAGCGAGAATTGTGTGAAGGTGCAGGAGCAGTTGTGTCTGTGCCACGTTCGGCATGAAAGTGTCAGGGAACCGAATACTTATAAATACCTCTGTACAGAAGCTGAGCTCTCCACAAGTGAGCTCACCACACCTAATGATATTTAACTGGAACTCTGTCCATCCGTTCAACATATCCACCAGACTGTTCTATGAGATGTAATAACCAAACCTAAAGGTGCTTCTGTTTCTCCTTGGGCCAGATAATAAACCTAAACCAGATAAAATGTTCTGCGGTCACGGAGGAAAGTTTGGTGTGTGCAGCACACTGCAACGGTGCTACATGGGGAGAAACGGGTTTTTAGTAACCTGTCATCCTGTACTGGGTCTGGCTGAGCTGAATTGGTTTTCCCCTACAGCAGCCCCCACGGTGCTGTGGTTTATGCTGGGAGCTGCAGGGTGTTGGCAGCACCCTGGTGTGGTGGCTGCTGCTGAGCGGTGCTTACACAGCACCAAGGCTCTTTCCGGCATTTCCCCCCCCCCAGTGGGACGGGGTGGGCAAGATCTCGGGAGGGGACACAGCCAGGACAGCTGACCCCCGCTGACCAAAGGGATATTCCAGACCCTGTGACGTCTGCTCAGTATAAAGCTGGGAGAGAGGAAGGGGGGGGGTGTCACCCTTGGTCCTCCGAGGCAACCACTCCGTATGGGAGCCCCGCTTCCTGAGAAGGCCCCACATCGCCTCTCCATGGGGAGTAGGGAATAAATCTGTTTGCTTTTTTTGCTTCCACGCACGGACCTTTGCTTCGCTTTGCTTCTATTAAAACTGCTTTTGTTTTTCCCACAAGGGTTGGTCTGTCTTATTTTCTTTCCCCTCTTTGCCCTGTTGAGAAAACAAGGGGAAGGAGGGGAAGTGATAGAGCGACTTGGGGGGTACCTGGCATTTAGCCAAAGTCAAACCACCACACATCCATATTTAAAAAGCAAAAAACTCTCAAGTGACAGTGCCTCAAGCATAATGTTCATTATCGAAAGTACCTGCCTTCACAGCCTGGGAATTCCAGCCAAGAGCATGCGGTAGCCAGAGCGTTTCCCTGGGAGCTGGTTCGCAGCCCAGCAGAGCATTTCAGCGAGTGCTGAGCTCTGTGTGCAGGGCCCGTTCCAGTGCAGACTGGGGTACTTGCCCTACGTAACATTATGGGTGTGCTCAGCCACTCTGTTAAGCTGAGGCAGCCTTGAAGTTTGAGGCAGAGGAATCTGTGTTTTGCTGAACCAGGGTTTTCCTAAAAGTCTTGCATGATTTTCAAACTCTGTCTCTTGCCCTCCTTCTTTCTTATATTCAGCAGAAGATTCCCAGATCTCCCTAATGGTTACCTCCGGCTCCAGCACATCTCTGTCAGCTCTCCTGCCTGCTCTTGCCCTAAAGGTGAGCTCCTGTCACCAAGCGGCGCTTCCAGACTGGCTCCCAGTGATGCTCCCAGTGCAGGCAGCGAGGCTTTGATCAGCTGTGACACAGCAGACAAAACCAGACAGCAGCTAGGGGTTGTATGGAGTAATGGCAGCTTTTCCAACACTAAATTGCATTCTAGTGAATTGGGGGCGAAAAAAGACCCAGACACTGTAATAATGTTAAGCAGGGAGCAATCCCTGTTCTAAAGCCGTTTGCTGACGGACACCCCGGCAGAGCTGCGGGAGCTGCGGGGGGAGGAACACTGGCGGGCACCGTGCCCTGGGCCTGCCCCAGCACAAGGCACCCGGCTCTCTGCTCCCACCCGCTGCCTGCGGGTAAGGCCTGGGTGGCTCCAGCAGAAAGCCTCTGGCTATGGCAGGGCATCTCACCAAAACCTGCGTTAGGATTTCTGAGCACGTGGAAACCTCAAGAGGAAGTACCAGGTTCAGAGATGTGCGGATTCACCAGGAACAAGACACTCTCAGTGACTGAGAAATAAATGCCCTGAGCGTCACCATAGCTGACATGTCTGACTCCCTTGCACTGCCTGGCTGCTCTTTCCACTCCCTCAGTTTTTTTCAGTCCTTGTTGCCTGACTAATGATTTCACATCACCCTCCATGCTTGATGCTGCCTCCTTCCTAATAAATAAGAGGAATGTGTTTTTTTCACACTTTTATCACCCCACCCCACCCCTATTCAGTGTGGATCCATCACAGGGCAGGCACAGGGGAAGCTGAGGCATGTGAGATCAAATCAGTCTCAACAGGCACGTCCCCCAGGGCTGAGGCTGCATCCCCACGGAACCTGCTCCAAGGCCTCAGCCCTTGGCCACACAAACATCTCTGTATCCTGAGAGGAGCCTTTGGCGCAGAGCAGTAAGTGCCAGTCTGCCTGATCCAGCAGACCGGACACCCAGGAGCTGTCGGCGTGACTGACCCTAACCCCACTGAATTTGGGGCTGGCCGTAGCTATAAACAGCCCTTTTGAGTAAACCAGATTCACCTCTGTTCTGCAGGAGCATTTTATGAGCCTCAAAGGAGCCGGTTCTGGGGGGACAGACGAGTACGGCAAGAGTGACTCACGACCACGGGCGGGGAGAGTGACCTGACCTCGGCACGGGGGGGCTCTGGGGCAGCTTGGGAGGTTCAGGCACCACCATGCTGTGTGGACTTGACTGAAGGGCTCTCTCTGACAACAGGGTTTGAGCCAGGTTGGCACTGGGGGTGTTGCCACACCACAGCAACCATGAAACTCTGGCCAGGTCCTGATTTACCTCACCACCACAGGGGAGGGCAGAGGAGCCTCCTCCAGGACCAAACGGCTTCCACTCCCCTTTGAAGAAACATCTGTTCAGTGGAGCATTGTCATGCTAATCAATAGGTATTGGGTTTGTATTGCAAACGGTCACGTCCACGTCTGCCTTTGGAGCAAGGATTAACCGAGTGACCTTCCACTTGCTGTATGGTGCCACGTAGGTACCATGTACTGAATAAATACTGTCACTGAAACTGGCCAGTTTGTTAAAAGAGATGAATCTTATCATGCAACACTGAAATCTCACGGGAAGTTGAAGCCCACTTTAGTTAGTCATAAAAGAATAGTAATCTGAAGCAGTTTTTAAATCAGTGTTCATGGGGTTTGTCCCTTTCTTCTAAACAGGCTGTAAAGTGATTTATAGCCCCTGTCACCAGGCTCCCTTGGTGCCCGTGGCACAAATGGTGCCACTTTGTAGGAATATAACCACCTGCACTACCAAGGCCAGAAAGAACAATTGCCATTAGAAATACAGAATTTCTATTCATTCAAAAAGATAAATGCTCCTTACACGTGGCGACTGAGGCACGGGCTCTCCATTGAAGTGCAGAAGGAAAGACCCTTTATTATTACAATAGCACATACTTAGGTTCTCGCCAAAGCTCTTACTTCATAATTAGCAAATCAGTGTAGCAGGAACCCCGTTATTTGCAGGACGAGGCTGTGAGACAAGACACACACCAATATGGTTAACAGTCAAGCTCCAACGTTTATTAGAAAAACAAGACCTTATATATTCTTGTGACAGCAAATCCGTGTGTTGCTCTGGCGCATGCTCATTTCAAAAACTCGTTCCTCTCAGCACTTTCAACAAGCGCTACTAAGCGTGCACAACTGGTAGATAAATTTCTGCTTTGTTATTCTACAGATTCCTTTCTTATCTGTTTCTTCCCTAATGAGTAAAAATACTTTTGCTTTTAGCCGTCGTTAATCTAGACGCCGTTAGTCTTCTAACACAAGTGCGTCATTAATTTAGACATCGTTAATCTTCTCGTTTGAATGCTGATGACACTTTTACATTGTCAGTGATGCAGACGGTTCGCGACCCGGCATACGCACCCACAAATCAGCAATTCGACAGCTCTCAACCTTTTCTCCTGTCAGCATGAGACCACTCTAACACGCGCTGTGCAGACCAACCACCTGCTCGTTCAGGCGCTGTTCACCCGGCGGTAACTCCCACAGCTCAGTGTTGCAGCTGCCCGTTGTTTTCCCTGCCGCCTTGGCACAACTCAGCAGTTTCTGATCTTTCTCCCAAGGCCTGTTTCTCATCAAAGCCTTGCTGCTTCTCAGGGGCTGTGCAGGGCTGACAGGCCGATGTCTCCCACAGAAGATAAAGTCAGTTTTATAGTAAGACTGAATAGAGACCAAGACAAACATGCTAAATCTATGTTACAAATACATACGGATAATAAGTCCAGCGCAGTGACAATGATAAGACAATCAAAACCTTTTGGACAAGATAATCAGAGAAATTCCCTGAACAAACGTTCACTATTCATCTAAAAACTTTTCAGTGATGAAGAATCTCCCATCAATCTGTGTAAGCTGTTTCAGTGGTTAATTAGTATCACTTCTGGAATGGTCCAGAAGTCTAATGTCATTCTAATGTCATACTTCCATCTGACAGACTAATAGCCCCTGCACCCAAAGACTAACTTTTTTTGTGAGTAGCCAGCCTAGGAGCTCCCTGTGCTGTGCTCATGTCTGCATCACTTTGTAGTGGCTTCTGTATCATGAGCAGTTCACATATGACTGTTTAGGAACCCCTGCACCAAGGACCTTCTACCAAAATGTCATGTCCAAAAGGTCCATTGTGTCCATGAAACCTCTCCAGTGGGCAAGTTGTATGACCTTGGAATGGGCTCAAAATTTAGACCTGTGCTTGGGAAATGGTGTCCAGCTTTCATTTGAGCCACTTCACTGTCTAGGTCTTGAAGGTCTTCTCTGTTATGGAGGACTTAAAATCTGCCAAAACTTCCTGTTTAATTTTAATATTGTTTCTAACCAGAAACAGTAAGGGAACTTTAAAAAGTCTATTTACTTAATCAAACATGGCATTTGGCTGTAAAAAGTTACAAAACGCTTGCAGTTTATTTTTCACAGGTATCATATATCAGATACTTGTAGAATTATAGAATCACAATGTTTTGGGTTGGAAGGGACCTTCAAGCACACCCAGTCCCAACCCCCCTGCCATGGGCAGGGACACCTTCCACCAGCCCAGGTTGCCTAAAGCCCCGTCCAGCCTGGCCTTGAACCCTTCCAGGGAGGGGGCAGCCACAGCTGCTCTGGGAAACCTCTACCAGGGCCTCACCCCCCTCACAGGGAAGAATTTCTGCCTTAGATCTAATCCTAATCTCCCCTCTGTCAGTTTAAAACCATTACCCCTCACCCTATCCCTCTCCCCTGATCAAGAGTCTCTCCCCTTTTCCTGCAGCCCCTTTCAGCACTGGGAGGCCGCTCTAAGGTCTCCCCGGAGCCTTCTCTTCTCCAGCTGAACTCCCCCTCTCTCAGCCTGTCCTCACAGGGGGGTGCTCCAGCCCCCCGAGCATCTTTGTGGCCTCCTCTGGCCCCACTCGAGCAGGTCCGTGTCCTCCTGCTGTTGTTGCCCCCAGAGCTGGACACAGCACTGCAGGAGGGTCTCCTGAGAGCGGAGCAGAGGGTGAGAATCCCCCCCCTCGCCCTGCTGCCCACACTGCTCTGGGTGCAGCCCAGAGTACTTCTTTGATATTTGCTCTCCATGAAGCAAACTGGCAGACAAAGCAGCAGTCAAGACTGTAACAGGACTGAACATGTTTCAGGTGCAACTCAGCCAGGCATGCTCAGCTGTATGGATTTAATTATGTCTAATACTTTGCATGCTGGGACAATAAAAGCCTTGTGCAGACAGTGGGGTATTTTTTGTCAGCTTTGCAAATAGTGAATCAAATTCACAGGTTCAACAAGTCACTTCCCTCTTTGTTTTTCATACCTTGATACCCCTTTCAGTAGGGATTTTGTGAAGGGGTTGCAATTTTACCATTTGCAGGAATAATAATTTAGATTACTGCAGATGGTTTTAACTTGGGACAGGATGCTGATACCTGCCCTTCTCAAATTAAGGTATCTTGTTCCTCACAGAAAGCCTCATCTGAAGCTTCTGCCGTGGGCTGACCTTCAGCGGACATGAATGAACTCAAATAGTAGCTCAAATATAAGTCACCCAAGGCCCTGCTGGGATGCCATTCTGCTTGTTGGCATGGCAGATGTCACCACAAGGCAGTGAGGCCTATCAGAGTGCCGTCACTGAGCTCTGAGGCTCTCCATACTTCCAGCAGTTTGGATTTGGATTGGGAAATGGGGGCAAATTCCGGGGAGCGAAGATGCAGTTCTTCATGCCCATTTTCAACCTCCCAGGAAAGAATGGCTGAAATACAGAGGGCCTTGCTCAAATGTCTGTGGGTGAATACGCAAAGCACTGCTGGAAAACATCTGCCAGCACTGACCTGGACATGTCAAATCATGAAGGGAAGGAGCCCTACACTGCCCTCATGCTCTTCATTAAATTGCCTTTGCTTTGCCAAGCGTCCCTCACACAAACATCTTTCCAAGGGGGGAGAGAGGGGAAGAGCTAGGAACAGTCACTATAAAACCAGATGTCTAAGTTACAGTCCCCATTGACTTTTGCTCCACTTACAGGCAGTGGAGAGAGATATTTCAGGAAGCCATTCAGAGCTTCAGACAGTGTCTGTTATTCTACTGTGATGAACTCTATGGGCAATGACATCCACTGAGCTCCTGACTCAGATGGTGGGCACTGGCTAGGTGATGTGGATTCCCAACCATCACAGACACCACCTTGGTGCTTCAGTCTTGCAACCTGTTAAAACTGAGGACAGTGTTATGACAGGGCTTGCTCTCAGGAGTGTTATTAGAGCAGTCATTAGTGTCTCCAAATCCCTCTGAGAGGAGCCATTAGAAAACTGTAAAGTGCTATTACTAAATACATTGTAAAAGAGGAAAACCAGATGCACTTGTAATCTAAAATTGCATATATCTTAGACACAAGATCTAAATAATGAAAGTATCCAAGAGAGAGAACATACCGGCCAGCCTTTTGTAAAAATTTGCAGAACAGTGGGAACGAGCTGGCTGCTAAATGCCTAGAAACATGAAGGCTGAGTACATGGATGACAAAAGTCATCAGAGTTTCATGTTCTGCATCCCTAAATTACGTGGTGTTTCACCGGTAGTGAGCACCTTTTCATAAAGGAGGAATCTATTCTTGACAATAAGCTTTAGCAGTTTTCCTGCAGTCTCATGAATTTGTAGAGCATAAAACAAAAAAACCCCTCTAAATTTTTTTTTTTTTTCATTCTGGAAGGAAAAAAATGAAACTACAAAGTGTATCTATCTGTTTTTTTACACGAGGCCCCTGATTTAATTAGTCGAGTCACCAGAGACTGAAAGAAGCTTTCTTCAAAACCCTTTTCCAGACTCTCGAGGATGGAAGTAAAAATCGATTTTAAATTGGTCTTGAGGAACTGCTGCTTACTTCAGAGGTAGATTAAAAAAAAATAATCTACGAATGAACACTAACGATGGCCTTGTTCCAAGTCTTTGTCAACTCAGGCAGCCCCAATTCCTGCACTTTCAAGCCAGCAGCACAGGGCAGCACAATCCCAGGGTCATTCCACAGCCACTGACGGAGGGACTCCCCATTCACCCAGGCGCAATTCTCACAGCGTGGCCCGCTGCTGGGAGAGAGGGGTTCTTCCTGCAGCAAGGCCGTGCTGTGACTCCCGCAGGACAGGGGTGTGCCTGTGCCGGCGGCAATGCTGTAGCTCTCCCCAGCTGGGCCGTGGGATGGGCAGAAGCCAAGTGTGCTCCCTGCAGCCCCACTGCCCCCGGCCCCTGGCCGGAGCTGGGGGAGGAAGGGGCACGGCCTCCCCAGGAGCTGGGAGGGGCTGCTTTGGCTGGAGTGGCCCTGGGTGCTGGCGCAGCTCCTGGATTAGCCCCAGGGTGGCCTTTTGCTGGGGTCTGCTGAGCGCAGCGCTTGGGCCAGGGGCCTTTGGCTTTCCCGGGCTGGAGCCAAAGCCTTCGTGTCCCGGAAGGCAACTGCCCCCCGCCGCCCCGGGTGTCGAGACGGTGACTGTGAGACTGCAGAGACAGGTCCAGGCAGCTCGAAAAGGTTTATTAGGGAGGAGAGAATCCCCTGGCTGGGGTGCGGGGGCCGTTTGCAGGGGCAGGAGGTGTGGCCGGGTGCGGTGAAGCCGTGGCTGGAGCAGGAGCCGCCTCCTGGGTGCCAGCGGGGCTGTGGCTGCAGAGCCCTTTGGTGGGGGGGGACCGGCACTGCCCCTCGGGGCGGTTGTGCCGGCCCATGGCTCGGCGGGTGTGGAGCTGGTGGTTGCCGATGGCCGGGGGTCGTTGTCCTCCTCCGCAGCTCCCGCCGCCAGCTGAGACTCACGGCGTTGTCTTCTCGGGTGCTCTTCCTCCATCTTGCGGCCCAGTAGGGGTGCAGCTGGGGCTCTCCTTCTGGCACCAGCACGCTGCAGGAACATCCTGAGGAGGTTGGGGTCACCGCTATTGAAGAGGGGGTTGTAGTAGAAGAGCAGCTACAGAATGCAAAGGAGAGGAGTTAGTTGCCATCGCTGCAGGAAGGAGAAAGATGGAGGTCCCATAACTAAGCATCTGCACCAGAAAAGACAAATGTGGTGGGTATGAAAAAGGACTCTCCGGGGCATTTTAAATGCCAACTTTTGGCTGAATCAAATGTTAAGATCAGGTTCTGTTAAGTAATAACCACCCTTGTGTTTCAGGCATTTGGGATCAGAGAAGCGTAGGGTTTTCAAAGGCCTAAAAAGCGATGAAGAAACCCATCCACCACTAGTTTTCAGCCTCCTCAGTGTGGAATGGACACGCTGGGAATAATGTCAGGCTGGCGTGTATCTTGTCGGCATTCAGCTGATGCCGCGAGGAGACTGAAATGTTTGGTGCAGCCAGATACGGAGCAAGCACGATCGATGGGATGGTCTCTGCGTTTTATGGGTTCAAAGCAAGCAGAAATAACCAAAATCCATTTTGTCGGCACTTCTGCTTCTCCGAAATCCTGCACCGAGAATGCCTGAAAGCGACCCATGAGCCAAAACCAGGCGATTTTCTCCCAGCGCCATCCTTGCTCCTTACCTTGAAAAGGTTTATTTTATCTGAATGTGAACCTCTCCCCCTCCCCAGATGTCCCGAGAGTTCGCTCGTATGCGGAGGACCTGATGTACCTTGCCCAGAGAAGGCCCTGCTGCTGCTACGCCTGCAGCCCCTCGATGGAGAGAGATGAAGGAATCCTTCTCCATTTTGCAGAATCCATGGAGGTTGAGTCGGAGAACGAAGCCTCTCAAGGCCTCGGTTTCAGAGATCTTCCGGTGTCCCCTCCTCCCCAGCACTTCTGTTTGGGAGTACTTTTGTGATCACTGAAGGGAAGCTGCTACAAGTATACTTGAAATTGCTAATGTACAGGGACCTGTAAAATAAGACATTTAGTTTTAATGTTAGACATCACTTAGGTTTTACTAGCTTTTATTTTTTCCTGTATTTTACTGTAATCTATGTAATTTCATTTATACTTTTTCCTAACTACCCTCTTGTAGTCATTACCCACTTGTAAGATGTTTTGAAACCTTTAACTCCTTGCCTAGTAAAGATCAGACAGACCTTGGACAGTCTGAAAAACTGCCGGAGTATATCCCTGATAGCAGGAACCTAAAAGAAAACAAGGGCCTAAGAAGATGCCAGTGTCAAGAGAAGTGCTGAGAGCTGGAACAAACAGAAGCTGAAAGATGGATGAAGTAACTCCATGACAAGCATGGACACGAGAAACCTAAAGTTCACTAAGGGACAGTGTGAGAAAGGCTGTGGGGACCCCTAAGGAGGGGAGAAGACCCTCACTCTATTTTTACTACGCATGCTCAGACTATGTAAATAAATTCTGAGAATCCATTTGCATAAGACTGCCTTTTCTAAGAAATCTGATGCATATGTGTGCTTTTTGTGTATATTAGAGAGTTTTGTCAGTAGGTGTGGCACTTGTGGTGGAGCCATCCCCAGCGGTGCCCAGTGCTGAGCAGTTCTACTCAATCCTGACTGCTGAGTGAAGCTCTTTGTTTCAGCACCCTGGGGGGGGGTGGGGGGGGTGCTCCCATCCCAGCCAGCCTCCCCAGCCCCCCCAGCCCCCAAGGGGGAACGGAGCCCGCCGTGGGTCTGTAACACCCCCCCCCCCGCTGTGGGGCAGAGCCCCCCCTGCCGTGGGTGTGAAGGGGGAGGAGCAGCTGGAGGATTTGGGGCTGGGGGCCTACACCCCCGTGGGGCTCGTGCAAAACTTCCTCCAGCTCCTGCACCTCCACGTGGGGCTGCCCTGGTGGGGCCATGGCCCTCAGTAAAAAGGGGGGCGCTCCGTGGGGCCGGGGGGGTGTCTCGGGTTTGTCTCTGGGGAGCTGGAGGGGATCTGGGGGGTCTCTGTGTGTCCGTGAAACGGCCCTGTGGGGCTTTGTGTGCGGGGAAATTGTGGGGGCTGCCTCGGGGCCGGTGTGGGGGGGCTCCCTGGGGGCTGCCCCTGACCCCCCCGCCGCCCCCAGGGACGCTGGGCCCCGCCGGCCCGCCCGCCTGCCCGCACCCCCCCGCCTCCAGCGGCTGCGCCGGCGCCCGGCCGAGGCCCGCGGGGGCAGCGACCAGCGGCGGGGGGGAGGTGGGGGGGGCTGAACCCGCCGCCCCGCAGCCGGGGCGCTCGCCGGGACGTCACGGCCCCCGGTGACCCCCGGGAAGGGCGGGGAAGGGAAAGGCGAGGGGGGGAAGAGGAGGAGCCGAGGGAGGACCCCAACCCCCCCCAGAGCCGCCGGGTTCGCACCCCCCCGGGCGGGGGGAGGCCGCGGGGCGGGCGTGACGCCACCCCCGAGGTCCCCCCCCACCTTCCCGCCTCACCGGAGCCCGCAGGAGCGGCCGCAGACGCGGAGCCGCCGCCAGGACGGCGGCCCCGAGGGGAGCGGGTCCGCCATGGGGGGTGCGGGCACGGGGGCGGGGCCAGCGGGGCGCATGCGCAGGACGCGGAGTGTGGCGAGACGCCGCGGCCGCCATGGCGAGTGTGGGCAGCCCGTTCAGGGGCGGGGCCGGCGCCGCGTGAGGGCCGCGGGGCGGGAAGGCGCTTTCCTCCGTTAACCGCCGCCGCCGCCATTTTGGGGGCTGCGCCGGTCGGGGCGGGCGCTGTTGCCTTCTCTTCCTCTTCCTCCTCCACTTCCTCTCCTCGCCGCCGGCCCCTGAGATAGGCAGGGACTGCCCCCTGGGCGCCCCCTCCCTGCAGCACCCCCCCACGCTTGGGCGGGGTTCACCGAGTTCTCCCTGGTACCGCCATTCCCCGTCCCCCCCCCCGCCGGGGATCCCCTGACAGGGCACTTGATTCGCGGAAAAAAACCCCCACAACTCGGAGTTATACAGCAGGTATGTTTACTCCGGCCGGGGTGCAAGGGGATTTCTCCACAAAGCTTGCACACCCACCGCACATTTTACCAAAAACTGACAGTGTGGATATCCATATTCATTGGATTGCGTAACACAAACATACATGTGCATGAGTGAGGCTGGGTTAGTTCGAGAGGCTGGTGTCAGCAGTTGATGCCATCTTTGCACCTGCGCATCGCCTCCTGGTGGGCGTCTTTGGGAGGAAGGCTCGTAGTCTTTCTCACTTTGTTTTTTCCCCGGATCATGCGCAGATTCTCTTGGCCAATTTCTTGAGTAACAAGAGTGTTTTTCAGACGGTTTACTTTTTATCTTACCTAAGAGAACCAATTGAACCTCTACCATCCGTATATGGCTATCTTTACTCATTAGCAAAATTCCAACTGGTTAGAGCCACTTGTTCCTCAAGGCCAAAAGTATAATATTTTGCTGAACATTGTAGTCCTTGGTAGATTTTCAGTGAACTGCTTTGTTTTGATGAACACAGTAGTCCTTGGTAAAATTCCACAGAACAGTGTGGGCAAGCAGGATTCTTAGCAATATTTGAAAATTACTATAACTTGCTGTAAGTAAGTAGATAAGTTGCTAAGCAGTTTTCTATAAGTAAATAAATCTCAAAGCAAGTAATCATTTCTCTGTATGAATTCCCCCCTTTTCTTTTCCCTAAGCAAATTCTTTTGCAGTCAAAAGGGGTTTATTATATTTTATTACTGATATTTAAGATTTTGGTAGCTAATGGGGAATAGCCTGTAAATATATCCCACTAGTAGTGTTTTCCATCTGACTTCACTCATTTCATGGCTTGATGTATTCTTTTTGCCTCATGCTGGACAGTAATTAAATTTTCATGATGCAAAAGTTTTCTTCCATTCCAATAGGCGTGGGTTGCCGATCTTGGACTAATTTATAATTAGATCTTAACAATTGATAAGTTGTGACAGGAGCAGTATAATTGAAACCACATCCTGTAAGACTAACGAAATTGCAGATACAGAAGTTCAAAGGATTACTTGTATCTATTATAAGGTTATCTAGTTGTACACAATTCCATAGGGTTCTTAAACACATTCCATACCCATGTAAATTATAATAGTCTCTGTTGTTTCATTAGGGTAAATCTCAAATTGGCATGTTGTCATATATTAGAACGGAGAGCGGTTGCTAAATTCATCCCCAGTAGATTCTTTCCCATAACGCCTGTACGTCCAAAATAAGCATCTGACCAAGGCCCTTCCCAAGTACTTTTTTAATTACAGTTCAGCAAAATTCTAAGCACTTATACCCATGTCACCATTTTTGGATGCACAGCTTTAGCAGTCCCCCAGGTGTCGATTTCTGTTTTGGCTTAGGGGCCGCCTTCACTCTGGTGTGGTGTATCCAGGATGTCTGTTCTTTAACCTTGGTTGCTGTATGGGAAGTTGTTAACACCTGAAACGGACCCTCCCATTTTGGTTCCAGAGGTGAATCTGAAAAATCTCTGATATATACATAATCACCAGGTTTAATGTTGTGTACAGGCCCGTCCAAACAATTCCAAGGACGAATTTCTTTATTTCTCGCAGCTGCTTTTGTAGACTTACAATATTTCATCTCCAACCTGGGTTGGTATTTCTGCTTGTCTGGGTTTGGTTCTGATTCTTAGAAGGCCTAAGGGCAATGCTTGGGGCCAGGACAATGTAGCTTTCTGCCCTAGTGTTACTATTTGTTGTTTACTAAGCTGCTGGACAGTTTTGCTACAAATGTGATCCTTGATCTGAGGATACTATTGCTGGAACCCCAAACCTTGATATTATTTCTTGTAACAATACCTTAGTTACTTCTTGGGCTTTATTAGTTCAGCAAGGGAATGCTTCTGGCCACCTGGAAAAGGTGTCTGTCAAAATCAAAAGGTACCAAAACCCCCCTTTTCTTGGGAGTTCAGAAAAAAATCAATTTGCTGTTGTTGCCCTGGGTAATTTCCTTTCCCTGTTCACCTAGGTTGGGTCTTTAGTCCTGTTTTAGGATTATTTTGTAAACAGATTTCACATTGCTGTGTCACCTGCTTGATGGTGGTATACAGATTTCGGGCAACCATTTGCTGATGAAGATATTTATATAAGGCCTCTGCTTCCCAGTGGGATTTTCTATGTTTTGCCATCACTATCGTCCATAACAGTGCAGATGGTACTATTATTTTGCTTCCAGGAGTCTTTGTTCCCTTGCCCTCTTCCCTGTTTCCCTTTTAGATATTCAGTAAGTTTTTGATCCTCCCTAGAATATTGAGGCTCACCATCAATGTGTATTTTACCGTCGGGGACCAAAGACTGCACTTCTCTTTCACCTTTCTCAGCCACTCTTTTGGCCTCATGATCTGCCATAGTGTTACCAATTCATGGGTGGAATTTCTTCTTTGGTGAGCTTTGCAATGCATTATAGCCACCCTTTCAGGTAGTTGCACTACTTCCCAGAATTTGAGGATTTCTTTGTCATGCTTTATATGTTTTCCCCGTGCAGACAAGAGTCCTCCTTCTTTCCACGCTGCCCCATGAGCACGGACGCATGGACCACTGCAAAAGCATATTTAGAGTCCATCCATATATTAATTTTCATACCGTTGGCCATCTCCAGTGGCTGTGTTAGAGCTATTATTTCTGCCTTTTGTGCTGAGGTATTTGGAGGAGGAGCTTTAGGTTCTATTACCTGATCTTCGGTGGTTACCGTGTATCCTGCCTTGCAGATACCTTGTCAAGTAAAACTGCTCCCATCTGTATACCAGGATTCACCAGCGTCCTCTAATGGCTCCTCCTTGAGGTCTGGCCGACTGGAATAAACTGCTTCTATTGTTTCCAGGTAGTCGTGTGTCACTAGTTCTCCCGTAGTTCCACTGGGAAAAGAAGCTGCGTTGACAGTATTAGTAACCTCTATTTCTATATCATCCTGTTCCACTAGGAGGGGCCTGGTATTTCAGGTACCTCTGAGGTGAAAGCCAGTGTCCTGACCCAATGTGCATTTTCGTGCTTTCTGGATATTTAAAACTACTGCTGCTGCTGCCCTCAGGCAGCTAGGCCATCCTTTGCTTACTTCATCAAGTTGTTTAGAGAAGTATGCCACTGCCCTTCTATCTGGCCCCAAATTTTGGGCCAGGACCCCTAGGGCTATTCCCTGTTTCTTGCGGGAGAATAACCAGAAAGGCTTAGTGATGTCTGGTTAACCCAAACCAGGGGTATCCATCAATTTCCTTTTCAGCTGATGGAATGCTCTGTTTGCCTTTCTATTCCAAATGAGGGTTTTCAGATTTGATTTCAATATTCATAAAGGGGTTTTACCATGAGTCTGTAGTTATATATTTACAGGCAACATCATCCGGTTGTTCCTAGGAACGTGCAGAGCTCTGCAGCTGTCTGTGGCTGAGGGCTCTGACACATGGCCTCGCAGTTCCTAGGGTCCGTCGACCAGCTGTGACCTCATGTCCAAGGTAGATTACTTGCTGCTGAGCTACTGGAGCTTTCTGTGGAGAGACTCGATAGCCATTAAGTCCCAAAATATTTAATAAACTAATAGTCCATGTAATGCACATTTCTTTAGTCTCTGTGGCTATTAAAGATCATCTGCGTACTGCAGGTCTTCCCCGATTTCATGTGGTCACTCCCATTGCAGCAGATCTTTAGCTAGTTGGTCTTCAAAAAAAGAGTGGGGCTATTTTTAAATCCCTGGGGTAGCACAGTCCATGTTAATTGCCTCTTCCTTCCGGACACCATGTTTTCTCATTCAAATTTGAACAGTAACTGAGTTTTGGAGCTCAAAGGCAAGCAAAGGAGGGTCCAGTACAGTGAACCTCATCCCAGTAAAGATTTTGGTGAATTTGGCATATATTCCTAATTTGAATTTTAAAGATGTCAGAAAATATGCCTTTTCACTTTGGCCAGTAGCTCCCTTTACCATTATAAAATCATCATCTAAGGGTGTTAAAGCTTCATTTAAAACCAAAAATGTTGCTCCAGTATCGGCTAAAAACTCCATATCATGCTGTTGTTTCCCCAGCTTTATTACAACCAGTGGATCCGCTAGGGTAGATTCCCCAGGTCCCCCCTGTCAGTCATCATCTTTAACATGGGCTTGTATTCTGTCTCTTCCCCTCTGCTTCTCTGGGCGCTCATTTTGCCAGTGTCCTTTTTGCTTACACCATGCACACTGGTCCCTTCCCAAAGGCCGCTTGCGTCTTACACTCTTAAATCCCCTGCTTTCTGGTCGTGATGCCACTAATGCCCTCTTTTCCTTCCTTCTGTCTTCCTCCCTATTGCTAAATACTCTCCGTGCTACATTTAACAAGGTCTCCAAATCCCTATTCTCTGGCGGCTCCAGCTTTTGCAACTTCTTTCGAAAATCCCGTGCTGATTGTCCTATAAATAACGACACTAACTGTTGCATTCCCACCTCTGATCTTGGATCTAAGGGTGTGTGCCGCCTCATGGTATCCCGCAGCTTATCCAAGAATTCTGAGGGAGTATCTTTGGGTCCCCGCCGAAGGGCATATAGGGCCGACCAATTAATTGCTTTCGGTATAGCCCGCTCCATGCCCCTTACAATCCAATCTCTGTATGCATTTAGCAGTCTCATATGGGCTGCTCTGTTAGGGTCCCAGTATGGATCCTGTAAGGGGAAGTGATCTTTTATATCTTTGTCTGTACCCCTAAGATGATCGGCAGCCAGATCTTGGGCTGTTTTTAATATTAATTGTTTTTCAGTTTCTGTTGTGTGATCCAATAATAATTGTATATCACTCCAATCCGGATCATGTTATTTTATCAGAAACTGAAAATGTCGAGTCACCCTAACAGGGTCGTCTCGGTACCCCTTCGCTGTATTTCTCCAAGTTTCGAGATCAAAGGAAGTGAATGGGACTTTTGATCTGACAGGGCCCGATCCAGCCCTACGGCCTCTCTCAGAGGAGCCGGCACCACCGCCGCTTCTCCCGTCTGTCTCCGATACGGGGCTGTGACGGGGGGGGAGCCTGGCTCTGGCGCCTCCAAACTTTCACCCTCCTCCTGCCGGCTTCCTACCGGTGGTTTATAGTACTCTGGTAAATCCTTTATTTCTGCCCCTTTCTTTTTTCCCTTCCTTCTTATTTTCTCTTTCCAGCCAGCACTAGTGGATCTCGTGGGGGTGCCAGGCCACGGTCTATCTGATATTCAAGATGGTCTCGGAGGGTGAAAAACATGTCTGCATAGGAGACTTCATCCCACTTTCCTTCCCTCCTTAAAAACAGCATCAATTGCAGCAAGGTGTTGTAATTCAAGGTCCCAGAAAGGGGCCATTTCTCCCCCTCATTCAATTTATATAGGGGACACCACTGATTGCAATACTTCATTAAGGTCTTCTTATTCGCACTTGTGCCTGGAGGTCCCCCTATCTCCTTCCAGTGTTTTACAATGCAGCCCAGGGGGCTCTTCTTGCTCTTTCTAACTCTTCCCCGACTCTGGCCGCTTCCCATCTCGTCTGCTTGACCTTAACACACTACCCGATTAAGCTGACAATATCCCCCTCAGGCAGATGGTACAAAGGTGCCCTCTCCCCACAGAGTACGCACCTAAATTGAAGACAACAGTGAACACAGGATTACTGCCTCCCACTAGAGGAGATATTTCACCTGTGACACTTAAAACCCTGAGCCCCAACAAACAGCAGCACTGATGACCCAGCGGGCAGGCACTAGGGCTCTGTATTAAGGAATGTTCACTCGTCCTACACTACCCCCGTACAGAGTCTGCCCTGCGCTTCGTTCCTCCCCGGCCGCTTCCCTGACGGGATAACAGAACCGTGGGTCAGAGGACTCCGCAGCTGCAGCTGGGCTGCGTCTCTTTTCTCACATGCGAAACAACCACACAAAGAGGCCCCTTACACTTATTACTCACACAGCATAAAATGACAAATACGACAAACATCAAAACAATTACAACAATTACAACAACTGCTAAATCATAAAAGTCATAAATGAAAGCCAAAAGCATACATCATATACCATGAGCCGTTTGCCATTTAGCATTTACCACAAATCCACACCTGATTGATATCGACTAAATTATTATAAACGGTACCAGATTTTACATTTGATGATAACACGGCAATGCCACACCACTCCCGTAACACCATACTAGGAGTACCCAGGTCGACCCAGGACACCAATGTGGTCAGAGTGTCGAAACCACTCTGTCACCACGGACCCACAACCACACTACTTGGGGACTCGCACCCCAACCCCAGGGGGAGCACAACGGCTCTTTACCTCGCGTAGGTCGTCTCCTTACGGCTTACAGGTCTCCCCTTTCTCCCACATAGCTGATCCGCAGCCGATGGATGGTCCTTGTCTGTCCCTGCGAAGATCGGCAGAGCGAGGGAGGGTGTCTGAGAAAGAAGCCTCGGGGCGCGCCCAGAGCGTCCCCCTCTCAGCCGGTCCTGCAGCCGGACAGAGAGGGTCCCATCTGGGGTGCCAGCTGATTCGCGGAAAAAAAGACTCCACAACTCGAATGGAGTTATACAGCAGGTATGTTTACTCCGGCCGGGGTGCAAGGGGATTTCTCCACAAAGCTTGCACACCCACCGCACATTTTACCAAAAACTGACAGTGTGGATATCCATATTCATTGGATTGCGTAACACAAACATACATGTGCATGAGTGAGGCTGGGTTAGTTCGAAAGGCTGGTGTCAGCAGTTGATGTCATCTTTGCACCTGCGCATCGCCTCCTGGTGGGCGTCTCCGGGGGGCTTTGGGAGGAAGGCTCGTAGTCTTTCTCACTTTGTTTTTTCCCCGGAGCATGCGCAGATTCTTTTGGCTAATTTCTTGAGTAACAAGAGTGTTTTTCAGACAGTTTACTTTTTATCTTACCTAAGAGAACCAATTGAACTTCTACCATTCGTATATGGCTATCTTTACTCATTAGCAAAATTCCACCTAGTTAGAGCCACTTGTTCCTCAAGGCCAAAAGTATAATATTTTGCTGAACATTGTAGTCCTTGGTAGATTTTCAGTGAACTGCTTTGTTTTGATGAACACAGTAGTCCTTGGTAAAATTCCACAGAACAGTGTGGGCAAGCAGGATTCTTAGCAATATTTTAAAATTACTATAACTTGCTATAAATAAGTAAATAAGTTGCTAAGCAGTTTTCTATAAGTAAATAAGTAAATAAATCTCAAAACAAGTCATCATTTCTCTGTATCAGGTAGCGGGTGATGGGACCCCCTGACAGGGTGGAGACAGGGACCCACCCACCCACTGGGATCCCCCCACCAGGGGGTTTTGCTGGCAGGACCCTTCAGGGACCCCAGGTGAGGGGTGCACCCCCATTAGTGCCACCGCTGCCCCCTTAACTTGTTATTTTTGCTACACCCCGCTCCCCAAAATTTCCCTTTTTCTCCCCGTTTCTCACCCCTGAGGTGATGGCAGAAGAGGCTGAGTCCAGCACCCCCATCCCTGTGGAGAGGGCTTCACCCACGTCCCAGGGGGGTCCCCTCCCCATCCCGGAGGCCTCTGAGGGGCCCCCTGATATCCTGAGGGCTCCCCCCACACCGCAGGTCCCTTTGAACCCCGGGGGGGGCGATAGGCCCCCCCAGCCCCAACTCGGGGTGCTGCGTGCAGCACTGGAGGCAGCTCTGTCCCGGGACCCCAGAGAGGCGACGCCGGCCAAGCTGAGCCCGATTTAGTGTGCATTAGGAATAGGCTGGGGAAGGCCGTCTGGGTTACTCCTGCATCGGGTAAAGCTAAACCCATACGTGGGATTACTTCAGCCCAAGGACCTGCGTGCACTTGATGGGGATTGCGGAAGGATGGAGAGGTCTGACGTGTGCCTCAGGTAGATTTAATTTTAGGTGAGAATAGCCCATGAACCAGACTGTCAGATAACCCTGTTATGGCAATTGGTGTCTTGCAGCATCCCTGTGCCACATCCAAAGCCTCCTGCTCCACCAGCTGAGCCAGCTCTGCCTCATTCCTCAGCCTTAGAGACTGTCATGACAGATGGAACCTGAAGTTACGGACTAAATGAACTCAGCAGACATTGTGGAAGGATGGCCCAGAGACTGAGGGAATGAGATCTGTGAGACCCAGGGAAGGGTGGTGGTTCCTTAGGATGTTTGGAAACCTGAGCATGATGCCAGTGGTATGGAATAAAGGTTGGAGACTGTCCTGCTTTCGGCCAGGATGGAGTTACCTTTCATTGCAGTATTTCACACCATGCGATGCCATGCCCAGGGATAGGGGGGGCTGGGCTCTCTCAGGCACGTGCCGATATTGGGTCTGGTCTGGTCGGTTGTTGCTGGGGGGGGGGGGGCGGTCACTGCGCTCGGTAAGGCACTGCTGCATTTTACCCATTTCTTTATGCACTCAATATTTTTACTAAGTATAACAGGAGAACAACATAAATTCTTTCTTTTTATGCAACCTATGAATTTTCTTCTTTTTTGTCCCTCCCCTATGTCACTGGGGAGGGGGAGGTGAGCAGCAGGCACGTGGCATCTGGCTGCCGGCTGAGCTCAAACCTCTACAGCCTTCAACTTCCAGGGCACCTTCTGACGCACCCCCGCTGGCCAATGTTTGTCCACCCGAGCACAGAAAACAATTGTGTGAGGTCTCCTCGGTCTGCGAGGACAGACCCTCGGTCCCTGCAGTGCTCTGAGACACCGTCACGGTGCTGAGGGCACCCACAGCCAAACCAGCCGAGGCCACCCCTGGCCTGAACTGGAGGGAAAACACGTTGGCAGGGCAGGCAGATGGGGAGGCACCGTCCTCAGAAGAGGAGGAGCGGGGGAAGGTGGCAGAGAAGTGAAGCACCAGCGAATGCCCAGGTCCAGGTGAGCCAGCCTTGCTCTGTACCCTCCAAAGCTTCCTCAGACGAGCCGCAGCCCAAGTGCTCACACAGCCACAGGGGCAGAAAGGGCAAGAGAGGCAAAGAAAACCCAGCCGAGAAGGTATGTGTTACTTATTGTCTGTGCTTTACCTTCTTAACAGGCTCATTTATAGTGATGAGCCAGTTACAGGGGACCTGGACCTGATTGTGGAGCTGGATGGTTTCCTCCTGGCACTGCCCACACTGGAGAGTGGAGAACTCCAGCCTGTCCCTGGAGACGCAGAGGGCTGGCATGGCCACGCTGGCACGGAGGCGGACGTGGAACGTGGGGCCTCCTGCTACCTAGGGAAGGACAGAGCATCCAGCTGAGAGCCACGATGACATCGGCTGCTGTCCCCAACCTGCCCCGAGAGGCGCACGGGCACAGTGGGGCGAGGAAGCACGCCGCAGGTACCTTGATGGGCAGGAGCACGTCCACCTCTCCCAGCGGCAGGTTGGCACTCTGTGGGTCGAAGCGCACTTCAAATGTCTTGCTCTCGCGGCAGGGCAGGTGCTTCACGTGGTCCAGCTCCACACTGAAACCCTGAACAGATGAAAATAAAGCAGCTGAGATACACAATCGACATGAACGTGTCACAAGCATGTTAAGGCCGTATGTCCTGGCTGGCAGCTCTGTGAAGGACCCCTTTGTACCTGTGGAGAAGACTGCCACTCCTTCTCCCTTGTCACCGCACAAGGAGAAAGGGTTTTCACAGCCAGAATCCAAGACCCACATGGTAAAAAGGAAACATCTGAGTTGAGGAGCTCCAGCCATTCCTTCACTAGGCATCCCAGGGAAGGGTGCCCAGACCTCTCCAGAGGATAATTTCCAATTTAGATTCCCCCGTGCCATGGTACTCTTCAAAAAACAACTTAGAGGAGGCACCTGATCACCCTTCAGACACGGCGAGGCACCGTTTGCTGGTGCTGCAGCCTTACGTCACGGCCTGTTTCGAAGCCTGTTTTGATACAACAGAGGACCTCACAGGCTGTCTCCTCACTAAAGGCTGAACAGAAGTGCTATGGCATGATGAACTTTAAACAAAGCACTTCCAAACCACAAAGGGTCCATCTGTTTGCAACACAAGCTCATGGAGTGCCCATCAGATGATGCTCATGGTAGCCAAGAGCAGAAGATGCTGAGAGGTGACCAAGGTGATCAGCCCACCCAGCCCCGGAAGGGAAGCGTTAGGGCAGGCCCGGGCGGGCCGGGTCTCTGAGTGCTGCTGGCCCGGAGAACTCAGGCTCTAAAGCACCAGGCAGCAGGTCCCAAGGAGGAGAGAGTTACACATACAAGCACTCAGAAAACCTCCCCGTGCCCAGCGGCTTAAGCTAATCTGTCAGAGACAGCTCCTTCGAGCCCACGTGAAGGCTCTCCAGCACTGGTTACCTGTGCCATGCAGGACCTGTCTGTCAGCGCGGAAGGACACAGGGAAGTGCCCGGTGTTGGTGATCCTCATGACGTGTGTGGGGGTGTTACCGAGAATCACGTACCCAAAGTCCAGGAGGTACTCGGGCAGCTCAGCTCTGAAAGGAGGAGTAAGGACAGTCCTTAAACCACAGCCTGGCTGCATTTCCAAGAGCATGGAAGATGCAAATAAAATGGGTATTTCTGGATTTGCTTCTGTAAAAATTCAGCCCAAGCCTGTGAAACCCCAGGCCTGACCACCTGGTAATAAGACTTGGGTATGCCACGAGGAGCATAGCACCTAGGTTTTATCAGCACCAGTGGGACCTTAAATGTTTAAAAGGGATACTGGTGCCAGGTCCTCTGCTAAGGAAAGCCACTGTAGATATTGAGACCAGTGGAGGTCCACTGGTCTCAATGAAACTGTTAAGCCCGATGTACAGCCCCAGCCTGGAACTGCTGCAGGACCTTGTAAGATTTGCCTGCACAGGAAATCTCCACTGCTCATCAACCAGATCTGTCCCCAAAGCAGCACCAGCAGATGTAGTAATCAACACCTACAAGATTCATGGGAGGGTCCTTTTCCAGAGCAATCTCACTCGGCAAAGCACCTACGTGATCTGTTTTGCAGAGCATCTTCCTGAACTGGAGCCTACCGTGCCCATGCCTCCTCATGAGGAGCAGAGGCAAGGACCGAGTTACTGAGGTAAGCCCTGCGGTCCCATCAGCATCCAGGCCATCTGACTTAGGGTTTGTCAAAGGTGTGTCAGCCTCTGCGACTCCCTACTCTTTTTGCTCATTATGGTCTGTTAGCTGGAACAGATGCCAGCTTTGAGTTGCCTCTTTCAGATCTGGTCAGCAGGGACGGTGCTGGTGCTGTCTGGAAGGGCTTGATGCTCTGCACTGGCCCCCTCAGCCCTAAGAGCAGGACCCAGTGCCTGTGGGGAGCTGAGCACCTCCAAAGCTCAGGGTGGCTCTGTGGCAGTGAGGACACTCAGCTGCTCACAGGGAGCACGGCAAAGCTACCAGGATCAGACCCTTTCTGGAGTCCCCACTACCCCCAGCTCTCAGGAGCAGGGGTGCACTGCTGGGTGTTACCCTCGGGGCACCTGGAGACAGGGTACAGGAGCCCCTACTAACTTGAGAAGCCTCTGACGAGCGTGCTGGTCAAAGGCAGTGGCCTCTGGGGGACCAGAGGTGAGAGCTTTCTGCTGCTCCAGGGCGTGTTCTTCCATCAGCAGCTGCTCCATCTGCATCTGCAGCCCAGGGTCCAGCTGAGGGAAGGAAAGGCAGCGGCTGGTTAGCAACGGTCCTTCCCAAGGCTCCCCCCTGCTCGTGTTGGAGGGGTGATGGGGTCCTTCTGTCTCGCTGCTCAGTGTCTGTGACACCTCCTGCTCTCTCAGTCAGGGCCTCATCTCAGGGGCAATGAAGTCCAGCAACTTCGCCTACCCAGTCACTGTTACAAAAGCTGATCTGGCCAGACAGACAGACAAGTCAGGAACCTTCCAGAGCTCCAAGTCTTTGCCTGCCCCCAGCCAGTGCCAAAGCAGCTCGGACAAGAGCTCTCTTGTAAAGGGAGCCACGATAAAGCTGCTGTCTCTTAGAGATCAGCACTGGCAGCACAGTCCCAGAGCACAGTCAGGCTGCTGCTATTAAGCTCTGTAAACCTGGCAGGGCTTGGGTTGTGAGCAGCAAATCCCCCAGTGATGACCTACATCCCATCACGAAGTGCCATAAATTTCATCACTTGAGCAGGGTCTTCAGGATCTCTCCCTGGGGCAGCCCCGGGGGCACTGCTGAGCTGTGCAGGATCATGGGCAGGTGTGGGCAGGGAGGTCCCAAGTGCCAGCAGGGCCCCGGGAAGCCTGCTGCGGGCTGCAGGGGACCCAGTGACACCGGGGGAGGGTGGCACGCGTCAAACGGGGCAGCAGCCATTCTCACCACGGCGTCCAAGGGATCTGGGGGTGGCTCCGCAGCCACAGCCGCCCCCAGAACTGCTGCTTCCTCTCTCTGGCCATCTTCTTCTATCTTTTCTATCACCTCCTTGAGGACCTTCTCATATTTTTCATTTCCTGAAGGAAGAAAACATCCACAAATAGAAGCGGGGCACAGAGCCATTCCCCTCAAAGCTGGGAAGCCCCACTCCCCCGACTCTGGCCTCTCCCAGAAACACCCTCCCCAAGCAATGTATGGAAAGTCCATGCTGCTTCTCCTCTATCAACCCTGATGTTCATTCCCACCCATCTTCCTCCCCACATGGGAGCATCTCATCCCCTGCAATGTGCTGCAAATCCAACCCTGACAAAATCCCTGCCAGCCTGTGCTCAGCTTTCCAGAGCATTTCTGTCTAGCCATCACCTTCCCAGGACTCCGACACATGCTGGAAAGCTCTGCAGGATGGTTCCTGGGGCAAAGCCCACACGGGCTCATCTGCCAGAGCCTCAGGAAGCAACCGGGTGTTGAGTGTTGGTCTGACAGCCCTGAAACCTCCAGGCTTGGTGGAGGCAGGTGTGAGCTGCCCTACGGGCATGGGACATGGCAGAGCAGATGGGTCGTGCTCACCTTTGATGTTCCTGGGCAGGTCCAAGTAGATCCTGGGAAAGCTCCCCTCTCCCTTCAGGGAGATTTCTTTGGGTTCCAGGTGACCCACTTGCATCTGGAAAGTCCTGCAGAAGGCTCCAGGCACTCCTGGCAGGTAGTAGACTTTGAGCACTTGCTCCTTGCCAGGTCCAACGTAACCCTGCAGGGTGTGGGAGGGAGGGAATGCACCAGAGAGGGTTTGGTGGAGGGATGGCTCAGAGGACAGACACGCCAAGAAGAGAAGGCAGGTTCTCATATATAAGAAAGTATCAGACAACATCACATTCTAGCTTTCTTGTACCCAGCAGCTGAAGTCTCCTACACCAGGTCCTTCAGAGGGCCCGTAGGGATGCATTCCCCCAGGACAGACCCACAGACCACCCCCTGCTCAGCATGAGCACAGCTCTGCCCCTAATGGTGTTTACCCTCTGCTAGCAAGAGCCAGGCTGAAGAAATAAAAGCTCTTTTAGCAGCCACTATACAAAATAAGGGAAGTGCCCACACTCTCGGCATGGCCAGCAGCTCCTGCCACAGCACATCAGCAGTTCCCAGGCTGGTGTTGAAGGGCCTGACCCCTTACAATGATCCCAACCAAACACCTCCTGCCTATGCGGTTACACCGGGGTGCGTGAGCCTATCCAGACTCACGGTGACCTGCAAACATGCATCTCTGGAAAGGCAGGAGCAGAGACTAGGATGAGATCTGGGGAAGGCGTTGCCAGGAAGGGCACCTCCTCTCCGGGCTTCCAGAAAGGCTGCCCCAGCCCCAGGCTAGGCTCACGCCAGCCCGGCTGAGAGCAAATGCAAGCAGACCAACACAGCCCTGGGTGACAGGACACAGCCGCAGCTTCCCTTGGCTCGCCTTCTGCACGCTGGGCTGGACCCTCGGCTCCCTGCTCCCCTTCAGGCTGCAGGGAGAAGCTGCTGAGTGGGACAGATCCTGCCACTTGGTGCCCTGAGCTCCTGGTGCAGTGCAGAACACAGCTGCAGCTAAAGCCAGCCCTGCCAAGCTGCCAGCGCCGGTGGGGCTGTTACAGCGACCGACTGCGCGGGGCCAAGCAGAGCTGGGTCTTGGGAAGCTGGCAGGAAGAGGGTGTCAGTGTGTCACCCCTTGTAGGAGACAGGCATGAGGAAATGTGAACGCCATTTGAGTCCCTCTTCCCACTTTAAAAAGGGACTAGACAGGAATGCTGCTCCATCCCAAAGACAGCCACGCAGGACTGAGAAGTTCGGACGGTGGGATGCTGCAAACTCCTCACTGTTCCAGCCCTGCTCCTGCCTGGCCCCCTCACTGCCCCACAGAGCTCCTGCAGAGCAGCAAAGCTGGGGGAGTGGGGGACCGGCACAAGGGCTGCTACAATTTCTGTCAAAGCAGCTTCATGCCCAAGTGAGAATATTTGAGTCCCACTTAGTGCTGGCAGGGGCCTGGCAGGGTGTGCTACAGGCAGGGACAAGGGCTAAGCCCTGTCCAATCACACCTGGGCACGGTGACCCCCAGGAGAGCCGGCACAGCCCGGCCCTGGTGCCCGCACAGCCAGAGCGCTCAGCAGTTGGGGTCCCCAGAGCCACCGAAGCGCTGGTGCCTCCGGCCGGTGGCTGCTGTGTGACAGCAGGGTCACCCGCTGGCAAGGGCACATGAAGGGAGGCCATTAAGAACACGATTGCTGGACCCCACCTGCCCCCCGGCAGCGGCTGCTTACAGCCCTGTCTCTCCTGTCTGCTTTTATGGGTTGTTTTCTTTTTTCTAATTTTGTGTTTATCCCCTACACCCCCCTCCCAGGCAGCCTGACCCAGAGCCAGGGTCAATCACTCACTGTGCTGGGCAGGACCAGGGGCAAGCCGGGCAGGGGGCTGTCTGTGGTGCCCATGCCAGGACTTAGCACCACGTATGTGAATCCTATCTTCCCTCTGTTCTGCAGGGTGACATCTGCTTCACCGACTTTGTTAAAGAGCTGAAGAGATGACAGAGGAGTGGCAAGCTGGAGGCACAGGCCACTGGGATGTGTGCAAATGAACTCAACGCAGGAGAAAAGCAGAGGCAGAGGAGATACGGGCACTTGATTCTCCCAGGCTAACCTGGGTAAGCCACCACCACAGGGCACCCCTTAGCCCTACGCAGGAACAGACACTGATGGTGGCACGCAGAGGGGCAATGCCAACCACAGAGATCAGTCATAAGGAAAGCAAAGAGGAGACAAGCTCTCTGCACCTCATGGTGTGTCATCTCACACCCAGCTGGAACAAAGGAGGTGGTGTCAAGACACTGCAGAAGAAAAAGCACCTGTAGTGACAGCAAAATGGGAGACAGGGCCAACAGCTGGAAATATCTGTGGGGTTTCTGACCGAAAAGAAGTGGGGATTATTCTAGGACATTCTCTCCAGCTACAGTGACTGGGAAGCCCAAGTTAACTTCCTCCCTGGTTTATTTTGCTGATTAATCAAGAACATTAAAAGAGAGCACCTCCTGGGACCTCAGGCTTTAGGAGCGGATCAGCAGATGGACGTCTTGGGGCACGTCCCTCTGGAGATCACCACTGGGACCCTGCCTGCCCCAGGAGGCGGCATTAGTTACCTTGAGGAGGAGGAATTCCCAGCTGGAGGGGGACGGACATGGTCATTAAAAACCAGCTTGGATGCAGGACATATCACTCCAAGGTTGTACTTCCAAGCCATAGAGCCAACAAAGTAGTTGGGAAGGGGAGAGAGCCCCAGCCCTAGGTGGCAGCAACACGCCGGTGATGGTTTCACGGCAAGGACCTCTGCCAAGAGAAGCGTGCGGTACCTGCAGCCCGTAGTCGATCTCCGTGATGTCTAGGAGGTAGTTGATGAGTGAAGCCTCCCCGCTCAGCGCGATCTCATAGGTCGGGCCTCCTTCCACCCTGCACAGCGCCGTGACGTGGGCGACGATATTTGTGTGGCCAAAGAAGGTGAACATGACCCGCTGGCTCTTGCCTGGCTGCAGCACACCGCAAAGCGGCAGGACATCGAAAACCTGGAGGTAGGCGAGGAGAGATCAAGATGTCAAGCATGGAAATTGATGCAGAAGAGCAGCCACGGCTTGGAGCAAAGTACAGACGTGGCTGGAGGGGGCTCTTCCTCAAACACAGGCAAAATCATCCTAATCTCATCCTGTACCCATTCCACTTAGCAGTGGAGGGGCCACGGGAAAAATCTTCTCCCATACTCACTCATTAACGCATTAATTAATACAGTACATATTAAAGTAATTTGGGATGTCTCCTGGCAGCAAGAAATTCTCTCTGCTGCAGAACTTGCCTTGAAAAGCACCTTTTACTACTGCCTTAAGCAAAACACAGCATTCAGAGGTGAAAGCTCTTAGAGCTGGGGGGAGGACTCCAGCCCAGCTCATCTGATGTTTTTCACTCTCTCCGATTCGCATGCTGCGCGCTCTCAAGATGCTACAGCAAAAGCTACCGCAGAAATTTCCTGTTGACCACTTGATTAGCAACAAGATGAAGAATGCCCTCCATAGCTGCTGCACAGGTCAGCCCTACGACACGTCCTGCGTGGCCTCTCCAGTGACCGGTTGCTTCAGCAGCGCTGTACGATGGGCTTGGAGAGACGTGAGGCCACTCTGCGAGCAGCATCGAGGGCCACCAGTCCGGGGGAGAGGGGAGCTACAGAACTGCTTGCCACACTGGAAACGTGGCACAAGATGGATTCCCACTTACCTCCTCCATTCCCAAGCTGACGGGCTCTGCCTCCACAGACTGCATCAGTCTGTTGATCCCCACCAGGCCCTGTGTCTCCACAGCCCCTTCCAGCTCCTCAGCAGGGGATGGCAGCACCTGCAAAACAAGCACCATGGGCTGCAGCGAGCACCTGGCTGGTCTGGGTGAGAGCACTCTGCTGCAGGCTCCGCCACCTCACCCAGCCAGGAGCAGCTGAGATGGGACCTGGGTGCAAATCAAGTATGGGTATGTCCGTGCCAACCATTGAGTGGGTCCAAGCCCACCCACAGGTGAGACACGGGCTCCATCTGCACTTCCTACACGCAAGCTTGCATGGGGAAGCTGAGTGCACCCAGCCCTCAGTCCTGGCAGAGACCTCAAGGGCATTTTGTACCCTTGTGCCAGACCGACTTTGATCACTCCTGCCCAGGGAACGTGCCCAGAACCCCATGCCTAGACAGGTTGGGTTCTTCAGGACAAAAACAGGAACACAGCTGCAAGTGAGAAGTATCAAACCAGGAAAATAAGGACTTGGCACAACTATCCAATTTCAGAGAGTGCTTAGGTTTCATCTCGTGCACCCATCAGTGCTGGAGAGCTGAGAATCTCCACCAGGTCATTACCCTGAATGACACCTCCCTGAAAAAGGTGGCTGAGATGTTCTTCTGTCTCCCAGCAGCTGAGAGCTGGTGTTTGACCTCAGAGGTGCCACCTTTCAAAAGGAACCTTGTCCCTGGGCTTCTGTCCCCTATTTAATAAGCGAGAGCTTTGTGAGTGCTTGTGAAATGTCGTAATAGCTGCTTCTTCAGTAACGTGAAGAAGGGCTTTGTGCTGGGGCCTTGGCATCAGCAGAATCTGCAAGAATATTTCTGGGACATCTTTACACCTAATCGGAGGCTACATCTCCCTGGTAGATGAAGCTCAGAATCAGACGATTCCATGCTCTTTCTCTCGTCTCCACATTTTCAAGCCTAGCAAAGCTTTGCCAAGCACCTATTCCCAAAGGTTCTAACCCGCATCTTTCCTAGGCCTATGGTCTCCTACCTCCCCAGGGAGGTTATGTGGGTATTGCCTTGACACAGTCACACAAGCAGAAAGGGAAGCTGCAATCCCGATGTATCCTTTGAAGCACTTCTGGATCCTACTGAGCCACATCTACTTGAATTTCTCTGGTTTATTTCTGCATACATGGCAACAAAGCAGGAAGTGAAGATGATTCCATGCTTCTGTCCGAAAACATTCAGCCACACTATTCTTTTCGTCTACGGGGTATCATTTCTCATGATTCAGGGAAAATGTGCCGTTATAATGTTAAAATGACCAATATTTGGATGTGAGCAGGTGCAACCCCTCTCCTTGAACTTAATGCCAACGCCAGTGCTTTCAGAACTTCCCATGCTTTTCTGCATCCTTGTTTATAGCCCCAGGAGCAGCCTCTGTCCCACACAATGCAGAACAAGGCGCCAGTTCCCACTAGCACGGACGTCAAGCTCCAAAGCACCGAGGTTCACCAGGAAGGTCAGCAGACCAAAGGCCATTTTTCATGCCAGGAGGAAGAGACAGTGACTTTGCAAAGTCTCGTTTTATCAAAGACAGCTCTGTGGCCATCCCTGCAATACTGCAGGTCTCAGGGGTGAGAAGGTTGTACCTGGAGATCACAGTACTTGGCACAGCTTGATACAGGAAGGAAATTGGAAGCCTTCACATCACGATGCAGATAAAAGGCTCATTTTACGGCATAAAAACAAGCCAAAAAAACCCAAACTCAGCATAGGTCTGTAGGATCTGAGTGGGTTTCTCCAAGCAAAATACCCGATTTCTCCCTCCCCAGAAGCCCCATGTCCAGCCGCTGGCCCTGCTGCCCAGCCCACCCTCAGGGCACACGAGAGCAGGGCAGCTAAAAGGGGGATTGGCACAAGCACGGCTTTTCGGTGGCAAGCTGGGGGAGGCAACGCAAGCGGTAGGTGTACAAGAAAATCTACCTTTGCTTCCAGGGAGTCATCTGCATCTGCTGGCTCTTGGGCAGGATCCCCTGTGGCTCCCAGGGCTTCAGCTGGCTCCTCCACACCTCCATCCCTGCAGCTGCTCCCTGCAGACACCGAGCGCTCCAACCAGGCTCCCTCCTCCTTTGGTGGTTGGGGTTTGGTGAAAAATTTCGGTACCGGAGGGCTGAACCTGGAAAATAACATGACTTTGATTGTGGACCTGCAGTGGGAGGGAGGGAAGCCTGCACGAGCAGCTCCTCGGCAGGATGCGGCCCCCGGCTGGGCACTGGTGGTGTGAATTCAGTAACGGGTCTGAGCCAGCAGCTCCCAAACCAGGATGGAGCAGGTCAGCATACGGGGCTGCCTAGGGATGACGCTGCTGTTGCGGCGGTGCAGGCAGCTGGCAAGTGATTGATTGCAAAGAGAAATGGAAGAGGACACGGGTGAAAGCCTTGTAGGGAGGTAAAAATCACAGCAGGAAAGGAAGAGACACACAGACTGTGCAAAAAGGTGAGCCTGAGACACAAAGGGGCAGATCCGGAGAGCAACAAGCCAGTGCAGAGCCACCAGTGCCCTCCTGAAAGCACCCACAGCTGCAGACTGGGCCTCCCCCACCCAGAGGGCCAAGGCGAGAACTTCTCAACTCCACCAGGTGCTAACCCGGAATATTTCCCCTGACACCACCCGCAGCTGCAGGTCAGCACAAGCAAGCAGCAACGCCCGAGGCTTTCTCCAAGCACGTAAGGCAGGAGCAGGGATAGAGCCCGGAGCCTGCTGTGCCCTAACCCCGACAGAGCCCAGCGCCGTGCGGGGCACCCACGGAGCCCAGCACGGGACACCCCACACACGCGGGGCAGCGTGGAAAGACCTGCTGAGCAACTCCGGGCAGAGACACGGCTGAACAGCCCGTTGATCCCTGAGGAGCGCCGAAGCAGCAGCGATCGGTGCTCCGGGGAAGGGAGCTTTGGGCATTTGTAATCAATACACGGCACACGCCGGTGACAAGGCGCAGCTCCCTGCTGTGCCACCGGCATGCCCTGGTTGCGACACAACGGCTCCAGCCGCACCTCGCGCTCAAAGGGCAGCAGCTCTGCTGAAACAAGGCTGTAACCGATGTGGCAGGATCACCTCCCCAGCAGCTTCTACACACAAACCATTTGAGGACCAATTTGGCAAATGGTTCAGCAAAGCAGTTCCACAGCTCATCCTACTGACAGAACTGAGTTGATAGTCTGACCAACACGTGTCAGTAGAAAGTGTATGGTTTAACATTTTCAAACAGTCCCAGTGACTCAGACTACATTCCCTGTTTCAAATCGCAGCAGGTGCTCACGGTAACTGTTCATCCTTCCAGTGCCCCATGGAGGGACACGCTGGAACCGTGCCTGCCTGTCACCACGCCTATCTGCAAGTGTTCCCGGGGGCAAACGAGCCCCGTCTTTCACAGCACTGTGGGTGCTTCATTCCCAGCCGGGAACTCAGGGCCTTTAACGACGTGCTCCCAAATGAGTATTTGTCTCTGGCTTTGCAGCTTATCATTAAAGGCTGGTTTCCATTTCTGGATTAGAGGCTCTGCTCCTCACAACCCCCGAGAGATCCCACCTGACTTGTCCTTCCTGCAGCCACATGCATGAACAAGGCTCTGCCCAGGCGAGCTGCCCCAAGCAGGGACCGATGAGCAGCAGCACCATCACGCCCCCCCAGCCCCCCCTCTGCCTGCTACTGGGACCCCATGGGGGACCCCAAAGGCCACCTCGGCACCGTCCACGTGGAAGAGCAAAGCAGGGCTGGAGGTGACAAAGGCACAGGCTTGACCCTACAGAGTATCGCCCATCTCCAGTCCCACCAGTGCAACCGCTCCTCTCAGCTGAGGCACCTTAACAAGTACTGGGGAGCCCTGAGGGATGACCCACCTGCTCATCTGATAAAATAAATCCAGCTCATCTGCAACAACGGTGCCTCCGGGCAGCCTGCAGCTGAATGCTGCCTGTCCCTGGTGATAGGGAGATGCCCATAGTGTAGGGGCAGACACATCCAGGGCCAGGAGCACTCGAAGCCCTCCAGCTACACACCAGTCCATGCACCAGTTCAGCGCATGGCTCTGCCCATTGTCATGGTGGTTGTCCCAAAACTGCTAGCTGTGACTCCTCCTAGTGAGGAAATGAAAGCGGCTGTCAGAGCTGCTTGTGATAAATACTGCAGGTTAAGAACAGCTCCTGAGGAGAGGTAAACCCCTGAGATACAAAATCCATAATCACTTATGAAATTAGTTTTATAGAATGGCTTGAGGCAACTTCATGGGATTGTGGTACCTAGACAACAATATTTTTCACTCTAAAGCAGAAGCCCTCTGGGGGCTGGGAGATGATGTGATTAGTGAGTCCTGCTGTGGAGAAGCACAAAGCACGGCGAGGGACTTCTTCCAGTAAGGGAAATCAGAATGAGCATTAAGAAGTGTGACATGAAAAGGAAGGGAGAGAGGAACCCAAGGTGTCAATAGAAAGCTGTCCCCTGGACAAGAAATCTTCCTGGTGCTGAAGAAAAGGGGGTTGTCTTCAAAAAGGAGAAGAAAGGGGAAGATAACAAGATGCTCAGCATCAGCCCAAGCTTTAGGCAGCTCTTCCCCTCCAGCACCTCCTGGCCAAGGCTGTGAATGCAGGGAGGAAGGCAAGGAGCAGAGAGCAGCTCCTCCACCAGCAGAGAGGACCTATCCCAAACCAGAGGGGCCGAAGGGCTGTGGATGTGCCTCCACCAGCACCGTGGAGCTGAGATGGAGCCTTCTGACATACGCAGTTGTCCCGATCCAATATCGGGGGAGGGTTCTTAAACAATCCTGAGAGCGAGATTAAGACACAAACGAGGTCAGATGCTGCATAACCTTAGGAACTTTATTTCTATAACAACTAATAAGAGCGATAGGACAGAGAGGAAAAGCAAGGAAAAGGTCGGAGTCCCTAAGCAAGAACACGGTAGAGGCGCAACTAATTACCGCCACCACGACTGGGGATCCGGCGATGTTCTGTCGGTCCGATGATGCTCCACGTTCCTGGCTCCGAGTTGGTTCCCCTCTTCTTTGGAGTATGCAGTCCGCTTTTTTTATAGTCCCCGTCCCCACAGTTTGTCCGCCCATTTTCATGGGGCTCGTTGTTGTAGGTGCCACCCCGTGGTCCTCTGTGCGCGCATGCCCGGGTGTCCATGGTGGTCGTGCTGGCGAGGGGCCAATCTGTCTCGCCGCGGTTTCCCCTCCACCCGGCTCACGCGCTCGCAGCTCGATAGATGACTGCTGATGTTCTTGTCTAGGGCGGATGTGGTTTTCGTCGGGGACTGTGTGTTTGCTCCTTTACGTTGAGTCAGGAGGTGGTCGTCGTGGAGACAGCGATGTTGAGACATACTAAAAGTCCAAAAAGTTCCTTACAGCAGTTCAGCAGTGTCTGATCGATGGTGGGAGTCTCTGATGATCGGCTCCAGCAAGGTCAGACAGATGGATGGTTAAACTCTATTGATCTCACCCTCATGAGACCTGATGTTTGATTCCCTTGCTGTCAGGCTGAGTTTAATCTGATAATTTAGAATATTAACAGTGCTTAATGTGGACCAGAAATAATATCTGACATGCTGCCCTTCTGCCAGGCTCTTAATGAGCAACTTGAGGTGTCAATAGCTTGGAGACCATCTTCATTCCCAGCTCTGCCATGGAGAATCACATGGTGTCTGCTGAGGGACCCACAGAAAGTACATTTCTGCTTAATTAACATACAGAGCAGAAAAGGGAGCTGCCACAACGTCCCCAGTGCTAACGAGCCAGTGAAGGGGCTACGCCAAACCCTTCGGAGCAGAGGCTGCTCTCCTGCCAGATGCTCAGGACCCTCAACTGCTACCGACTCAGCAGAGTTGGGTGACGCGGAATCCCCTGGAAGAACAAGCACCTGCAGGCTCGGGTCCAAAGCCAGTTTAGGTGGAGACGGGTCAATTAAAAGCTGAGAACTGATTCAGCATTTACATTTCCAAAAAACTAAACTGGTTCTAAAAAAAGAAAAGAATAAAGACAGACAGGCAACTGGCCAGCAAGCGGCCCCAGAAGAATTAATTCCACACAGGCTTTGCTGTAACGTGCTTGCTTCTCTGTTATTAGAAAATACATGCATTGTTCTATCATCAAAATTAGATTTTCCCTCTAGCTTGCAATTAAACCCTAATCTAATTTACCAAGAGCTGACAGGGTCCTCCAAGCTGAGCTTACAGCTCTGCTCCTCCTTCCCTGCCCACTTCCCTCCACCTGCTTTTGTGGGCTTTCCTCTGCATTTTAGGGTCTGTTCTTGAAGGTGCTGTGCATCAAGAAGGGCCACACTAAAGACTGGTTGTTACTCGGTAAGATCCGGCTGTGAACAGGCTACACAGTGCCCAGGTCTTCTCCCCCAAGCTCTCCTCATCGCCACTGCTAATCTCCAGTTCCCAGTAGGTTGTGTCCTCTGAGCCAGATCCCAATTCTCTAAGCAAACCTGTTTGTTGATGATCTCTATTATTTGTAGTGGCAGCACTTCAACACACAATGGTTAACTTTGCTGGGTTTCCTAGGGTGCTATGGAAAAACCATTTGCTACTTAATTAAAACTGCCCGGACTAGACTTTTGTGCTATGCAGAGAGGCCACAGCAGGAAGAACTGCTAGAAATGTTTTTATAAATGTGCTCCAGCACGACTGCAAGATTGCTCTTGGGCTTGTAAACCACAGCCCAGCGCTGGCTGGCCCTGCTTCCCAGGACGTTCAGACAAGTGCTCCCACCAACGCCTACAGCTGCACCCACAGCTGCAGCAGAACCTGCCCTTTCCCTGTAAGACACTAAATGGCTGTTTGGGGAATGTGATGGTGCAGTTTAACGATGAAAACTCACTTCACCAGTGTGGTGTTTGCCTCAGGCCACAAAGGTCTGAGAAAGCAGCTTTCCAACACCAGCCTTCCTTCCCAGGGGAACCAGTATGGGGGCTACAGCAAAGCAGCAGCAAGAGACTGGGGCAGCAGCACATGGTTCTGGTGGCAGTGCCTGTGTAGGTTCTTAGTGTAAAATGACAACACATGGGGTTGGCAGGGAAGAAAAAGAGGTCACATCATACATCTGCTTGTCCCAGTGCCTAAGTACAGATTTGTAGCTCCAGAAATAAAGCAGGACTCTAGGATATGGACGATGCAAAAAGCGTTGGTGGCATCTCACAGCCCCAGCTAGCGTGGAGAACGTTGTCTCCTTCCCAGCGTCAGACTGGTGGAGATCACTTGTTCCCTGAGCACCTAAGCCCGAACACGGCTGGGAAGTGTTACTCCCCCAGGGAAAGTTGAAAGCAATTTGTCACACCACAGGCAAACAGCTTTGCTCTCTGCAAAGCACAAATAGGAGACGAGGAAGGAGAAGAGCTTCAAGGAGAGAGCAAAGGGGCACATACCTCATCTGGCTCACGCAGCTGTCCATCAGGAACGACCAGTGGTACTGGACAAGAAGCGGGCTGCAGTTGGTCATCTTGATGTAACGCACATCTTCAGTGTTGTTCAAGATGCAGCCAAAGTCCAGGGCCGTGGGCTGGATATGGAGATTTGGGAAGCAGACTTCTCCCCGAACGGTGACCCGCTCCTCAGAAGGATGCTCCAGAAACTGTATCTTCAGAACCTTCTCCACTACCCGGCTACACAAATCCTCTTCATAAGCAGGGTTAAATGTGATGGAGAGATGAAGTTCCTCCCCTACCTCCAGTTTCATGGGCTGCAAGGAAATGAAGAGTATTAATCACCAGTGTGATGAAGTCCCAAGGTCTGGCAGCACGAAACGTGGAAATGTTCAATGTGTGACCCCAGCGTAGGCTTCTCAGTTCATCCTGAGTTTTCTTCACACTGTGTGCCTGACTGCAAGCCCCACCACGCTCTGTCTGAGACTATCTCAGGCCCATGTCCCTGTGCTCTGCATCAATACACGAGGAAAATAAATATTCTACTGCTGAATTCGGGCCCCACAGAGGCGATGTGCTAAATACACACTAAATCAGCACTTGGCACACCAGGGCCTTTTGCCCCAGCTCTAGAGGAACTGCTTTGCCCTCCCAGCACAAGCAGCATGGCACTGCAGCCTCGCCCTTGCAGGGGCTAGTCACTGGCACAGCACAGAAGCAGTGGCCGTGCCTACAACGTTTAACAGAGCCCATGTCCAGCCCCTTCCTCCAACAACAGGGCAGGGGCCAGGCAGCGGCTGGAGGAGCCTCCTCAGCCTTCCTGGAGGCAGGGCTGCCCCTGAGGAAAGCCAGCTGCTCTGGAGGGTATCTGAGAATGGCTGCTGGAGAGCTCAGTGACTTCCAAGAGACACCGTTATACACGGCTTGCCCAGGCCTAGCTGCCTGCTCCCCTCTCCTCACGTCTTAGAGCCAGGATGTATTTCCCCAGTTCAGATGATATTTTGTTTCCTTCAGCAACTCGTTTCAAATCTGATTTAGTTCAGGCCAGTCTATCACTGAGTCTAAAGAATAAACTTCTCTGCTAGAGGACCTCCCAACAGAAACATACCACCACACCCCCCCTCTTCAAACCCCACAGCGGGAGGGCCCACGGCTGCTCACCTGAGCGTCTGCAGAGAGGGGCTGCCGCTCCGCGTCACAGATTAGGAAGGGCTGCTCTAAGGCCAGGACGACGCTGAGTGGCAGGGCGGAGGCGTTTCTTAAAGAAAGAGGCTGGTGCTGCAGAGTTAGGACATCACCAGGTTGCTACAGAAACAGGACACAAGGGAAAAACAACATGAAGTGGCCTTGGAACTCCTCCCTTTCTGACGCATTTCAAGTTTTTCAACCCCAGAAGTGCATACACCTCTATTCACTATTTTTATTAGTTTCTATCCTTCTAGGTGGTTTTTCTCTAAGTATATCAGATCCTTTCATGTTTAGAAACCACAGCATCCCTCGGGGACAGGGAAACACTCTGGCACACAGAGGAGGGAACAGGACCCTGAGAGGAGGCAGCTGCATGAACAAGATCCAAAGCAGAAACTGAACCCAGAGCACTTGTCTCCAGTTTTGTATCGTCTCTCGAGAAGAACGGCACAAGATGATTGTCACTTATGTACAGTCATTTCTTACAACCTTGTCAGCTCTAGTAGCCTCATAAGAGCAGTGATGCTGGTCAGAGGAGAAAAGCGAGCAGGATTTGGCCCACAGTGGAGAGCCTGCAGCAGCCTAAGGTTGGCTTTGAGCATCTACAGGCACATACAGCCAGGAGAAACCTCAACAGTGGCGCTGCAACGGGTGTCCTGCTGCCCCTGCTCGGCTCCACCTAAGCTATTTCTTCCTGTTTATGCATTGCTCTGGGCTTCCTGCATGGTTTATATAAACTAGACAGTGTTTGGGAAACTGGTTCTGGATGGATTGGTATCAAACAGCTGCAGTGTCATAACACTCAATCAGAGTGCGTGGCATCAAGCAGACCACAGGCAGACATGAGGGACAGCTGAAAAGCTTCTAATTAAACCTGAACTGCCTCCTCACAGGATTTTGTGCTTCTCTGGAAGCCTGGGAACCAGAGGAGAGGCCTGAAAACACAGAAACTAAATAATGAAGTATCTTATTTTTCAGACACCTCACAGGAGAGGGAAGGTGATGCAGAAGTCAGAATCCAGATGCTAAGGGGCACCTGCTTTGCGCTGGTGTTATCATCACTGCAGCTGAAGGATGTCTGCAGGTCCTTTGAAGAAGGTGAAGCTTGGGGAGTTGCAAAGAGCTACTACACCAACAGCAGAGAAGGCAAAGAGGGACAAGAAATGACAGGTTTTTCTCATCAGCCTGAGGAGCTGACAGGAATCTCAGTTCTTCTCAGCTTCCCTACAGGATCGGTGTTCAGACATCACCGTGCCTTGGAGGATCCCCAGAAGCCTCCCTTCACCCCGAGTACAGGAACTGGTGTCTCTCTAGAAGTAGCCATGATCCCCCTCGGCAGAGCAGCTGTTCTCTCTGTTTTACTTGGGTGAAGTTAAAAACCAGTCCCATCTCTGAAAACACCCTCGCTTACTTTACGAAGCCCCTCAGGAAGGGTGAGGAGGGGGTTTAGTATCGCTCAGCTGCAGCACTCTGCTCGCCCACCTCAGCCCCAGCACACGAGGTGGCTGTGCAAAGCCCACGCTGTTCTCGTGGGTCCCACACGTCTCGCCCTGTGCCCTCGGCTCAGCAGCTCAACTCTGTCTCCACATCAAAAAGGCAGAATACAGCTGGTGGGACTGCTCCCAATCCTGGAGAAGCAAATATTGATCTCAGTGTTAATGGCAAAATCTTGGTCCCGCTCAGCTCAATAGTCAAAGCCCCAGGGACTTGGAGAAGCCATTTAACACCCTCCTTCGAACACAAGCACACGCCCCACCAGGCTTTCAGTCACCAGCCATGCTCTTCAGTGCCAGGATGAAATCCAGAGACTTACCTTCTCCACCCGGAAAGTGATTTCCCTGGAGGACATTTGCAGGACGGGAGCGATGAACTCGCAGGTGACATCCACTTCCATTATCGGAGCCTTCTCTGCCTTGCTCCCCACGACGGCGTGGCACAGCAGCCGCTCCTTCACCACCTGCACGGAGGAGTCACCCGTCACCCAGCGGGGCCCAGCAGGGCGTCCCCAAAACGCACTGTATTTGCTGCCCACCCAACCACAGACCCTGTTACCGCCATCAAGTTACAGCCACTGGGCTCCTCAACAGCCCCCTTTTCTTTTCATGCTGCATCCCATTTATTCTGCTCTCAAACGTCCGTAATGCCACACCCCACTATCCACAAAAAGCCCTTGTGAGTCATGTGCTGCTACAACTGTAATAGTCCCTGCCCCAAATTATTACTGTTTTGATTTGTCCCACTGCCAGGCATAATACTTACAGAAAGCTGTAGGAACTGATTTAAAAAAATAATAATACAACTATATTAAGGGAAACAGGTGACAGAAGGGCCAATGCTAGCAAACTCTCCCTTGGAAGCTTAGAGGACAGGATCCATGGAAAAACACAAATAGGCAGACTGTCTTCAGGTAAAGAGGGGGCCACTCCTTCCTAGCAGGTACTGTGCCCTCCTAGAGCTGGTTTTAAAAGAAACCTCCCCAGGAAAGAGAGGTCTTGCAGTTCACATGCAAACCCTCTGCTTAAGATGGACGCTCTTTTTCCTGTTTTCTCATGGTTTCAGTTCCCCATATTCCTGCCTTCATTTCTCACTCTTCCCTCTGATACAACACCACAACCCAACTCCTCCTCAGAGTCTACAGACTCAAAATCATGCGTGTTGCGTGGGCGATGCAGGGAGTTGGGCTTCTGACCAACCTCAAGAGTATTAAGTTCTCAAGACCCGAGGAAGGTGGAAAGCCCACTCCCAGGGTCTTGGCTTTGACTGCAGGAGCCGGGCAGCCACAGCTCAGCTCACAGATCCCCTTTCGGCTTTCCAGGCAAGACAGCCTCACCTGCACCCTGATCATTTCCTTTCTGGTAGCTTTTCCCTGCTTCAGCAAAACCTTTGGGCTCTGAACTGCACAGGGACAGTCCCATTGCAGTCAGTTAGGTGAGTAATCAAGTATTCCTCAAGCTACCACCAAGGCAGCCCTTTAAAACACCTTACAAAACACAAGTATCAGCAGGAGCTTGATGCAGATTTATTCCACCTTTGCCTAAACCTCTGGTCTTGGAGAGAGGGAATGCACACCAGGGTTAGCTGGCAGCTTCTCTGCAGAGTAGGATTTCCCCTGAGAAAGAAGGGTCCAGGGAGGAGAACACCCCGTGACCCTGCTGAAATCTCCCCCTGAGCTGCCATCCAAGGGTGCTGCGAGACCTGGCTGCCCTTGGCACCCCGGGACTGGCTGAGAGACTGAGGTGAGCCGTTATGGAAATACTGACAAAGTCAAGCTGTCAATTGTAACGATCCCTGCAAACAGTTTCCCACGTGGATGAACATCACCCGACCACTACAGCTGACAGACTGTGCTTGTTCTTCTGCTCCAGGACTCAGTGCTAGACAAGCCCTCTGCCCATGCTTGTCTACAGAGGAAAAATGATGCTACTCCCAGACACTCCCTCCCTTCACAGGTGTTTTGTTTTACTCACTGCTTCCCCCAAATACATTACTTTGCACTTTGTTATTTACTTTCTGCCTGTGCTCCTAGTCTAAGCGTAACTTATTTTCTCTGCCCTTCCTTTTTGCCTCAGCACATGACACCTTGTAACCTGCCATTTGCCCCTGGAGTAGCAATATCTCCTTCAGTCTGTGTTTTGGTATCAGCAGGTTGGGTTTACAGTAGCCATGGAAACATGAAAAAGCCTTAGGAACTGACAGTGGCCAGCAAGGAAAGCAGCTGGTGCTGCCATGGTAGCTTGTGCTGTTAGAACAGTTTCTTGAAAGCACTTGCTCCTGATGGGGAAGGCTCAGCCCTCGGCGGGGACCTCACCTGAGGAGTGCTGGAGAAGCATTCCAGCACCATCTCTGTAGTCTTGCCCGGCATCAGCTCCACCCTCAGCGGCTGAACCTTAAACCCAGGGCGGGCAGGTCTGGGGCTCTGGGAGGAACCTTGGCCCTCGGTGGTGCTGACAGCAGGGACACGATGACGCCGGCGAAACGAGCCAGAACCTGCTGCTGACCAGTAGAGCCGATGGGCACGCCGTCCTTTGTTTGTTACCTTGAAGCGGTAACAGCAGGGATCCAGTCTGGAAGAGAAGGAGCGATGGAAAAAGTCATGGGAGCTGCTATCTCCCAGCGGTCACCCAGCTTCAGCACCCTGACGGCGTTACCTGACTGCACACTCAGCAATAAAAGCACCTCCAAAAAGGCTGACCTAGCTCAGAGCTTCAGCAAAAGCCAGACCTTGGTTGCCCCTAAGTTTATCAGCATCCAGCAGCTGCTCTGTTTGCGTACAGCAAGGAAGAGCTGCATGAAGATCATCATCTCGGCTACTGCAGACAGAGCATCACCAGCCTAGAGACCCTCCGTGACCTGGGCACCCCTTGCCTCGCTGGCGGGGCCCCTGCCCTGGCACCCCCAGTCCCTTAGGGAGCATCCAACCTCATCACCCCCAACACATCGTCCTTTGCCTGAACAGTGCAGCTGGTGCTGTGGTTTAGGAAGATAAATGCACTGTGAGAACACTGGATCAACAGAAGTTTCCCCAAATCAAACATGGCAGCAAGACCAGGTCTGGCTGCTGAGGGGATGGAGCAATGATGAGAGGTCAGTAACTAGAGCTAGATATAAACCAAAATGAATACTCAGTGGAAATTGATTTCTTCAGGTAAAGAAACACTAACTGCAGGCTCGTCTGGAGTAATTATTTTACCCTCTATAAATCTGAGCATGACCAGGACGTGAATTGTTCCTGGAACAGTTACTGGTTTTCTGAAAAGGACAGAATACACGGCTTACAAAATGCATGCCTGCCCCAGGCAGCTAAATGCACAGACCTGAGCAAAGAATAGAACAAACCAGCCGCTGAAACAGACTGTTAAAACATGATGCGTACAAGCTTAGTGTGAAATGGTTTCTGTGGTGGGCAGCACAGACAAAAGCCTGGAGAAGCTCTGGGTGGATGCAGAATCTGTGGCTCTGGGAAAGCCCAACTCATCTGAGATGTTACCTGGGTCCCGTCTCAGCTCACCTGGGGCAGCTCTGCAGCCGACAGCAAAGGCAACAACTCCAGAGTCTGCAGAGCAAGACGTGAAGGGGGGCAGAGGACCATGACACAAATCACACTGACATCGCCCACTCCGTTGGGTAGCCAGTCTGTGGCTGCACAGAGCACAGGACACGCTGGACAAGCACCAACCCCCTGCAATGTCCCTGCTCTTTCTACCCTAAAATTTAGGTATTGGACCACTATGGACCCTCTGCAGCCAGGGAAAGGAACAGGCACCTCAGGAAGACTATTCTTCTCATCTCAAGAGGTGTCCAACACAAAGCAGGCAGCACTTTGTAAAGGTTTATTTTTCTCCCATTTACGGGAACATGCCTGGTTTCAGACAGAGGCATTAGGACCAGTGAATCCCCTCCTTTGAGCTCAGCTCTTTCATGAAGACGTTCCATTTATCCCTCCCAAACTCAGGGGACTTCTCCTCCTCTCCCTTCCAGAGCTGGTCCAGTGCCGCCCTCGCCTGCCCGCGCCTCAGGCTCCGCTGCGGCGGTGACGCCGGGGAAAGCCGGTGGGAGAGACGAGGGAAGAGCGACTACGTCTGATGAAGAGCAGCCCGGCAGGGGAGACGGGGAAGGCGAGCAAAGTGAGGGGTGATACGGGGCAAAGAAATTCTGCTGCTCCTCCAGGACTGCTGGGCACAAAACAGCACCATTAATTCAGTCAAGGACCTGCTAACAAGCTACCACCAAGGTTTTCTGCTGTGACGAGATGATACTCCATAGTGAAGGGAAAAACAAGCAACATTGTTCCAAAGGGAAATACGTTTATAGTTGTAATGTAGCATTTCCCACCCAGAGGCTTCCAGGACCTGCTGTTTTCCTCCAAATCTCTTTTTGTTCAAGTGAGGAAATAGATGTATTATAACTAAAGACAAGTCAGGGACAGTTTAACAACTGGTTTCCATTTTGGTGGCTTTTGAGGGTACCTAACAACTTTCAGATGGCCATAGAAGGTTTCTGAAGGAAGCCCTGTGGCTTCAGGAGAACAGAGCCAGGACCTTGAGCGCTGAAGAACAACCAGCCTGAAGGACTACAGCAAAACTGCCCCTTGCTGAGCCCACGGCAGAAGCTGAGAGATACCCTACCTGAAGTGGGGTCCCAAGTTGAGCTCCGGAGCAAAGGGTTTGTCGGTGACAATTGTGGTGCCAATGCCAACAGCCCGGACGGGGATCATGTAGGTGTGGCTGTTCTCGATGAACAGGTTCACCTCGTCCTTGAATTTCTCCGTGTCATCCAAGCTTGCTATGACAGCCACAAACACCTCTGTCTCAGGGGGAATCACTCCTTCACTGGGTTCAATCCTCCAGCACGAGCATTTGCCAGCCTGTAAGACAAGCCAAACACTAACTTAGCATGGAAACCACGGACCCTGGGCTCTTGTGGGGTGCAGGAAAAGGAAGGACTAAAGATACGAGGATAAAAACCAGAAAGGCTCCATTTCCCTAAATCCAAACTAGTGTCTGGAAACAGCAAGTATGTAGGAGCTTCTACAGCCTGTATTTTACCTTCCTTTAACAGACTCACTTCATTAACCCAGTGTTGCCCAACCCAAGGGATGCTCATCCTCAGGAGGAGGTTATTCCCCCTCTGCTCTCTTCTGGAGCGCACGCCAAGGGAAGCTACTTCACCTCTCCTGGCTTCCCGACAATGGGCGCTGGGTTGGCATAAAGGCTCAAGGCCAGAGGAAGCCAGGACTGCTCAAATCCCACCGCAGCAGCCACACAGCTGGGGGATACTGCTGAGAGCCTGAAGAGTAACTCTGCAAAACCGGCTGATCAAAACCCTGACACCAACGTCTTCTTTCCCAAGAGGTACTCAGTGCTTCTCAACAGCCCTCAAAGAACTGAAGCACTCAGTTCCCACTGATCACCAGCTGCAGTGAGGTGCCCCAGTGCCCTCTGCTTTGGAAAATTCAGCTATAAATGTTCACAGCAGGGCAGTAAAGCAATAAGCAGAAAGCAAACTGGAAGGCACGTGCCCTGTAGGCATGGCCCGAGCTTCCAAGCACTCTCTTCCCTCTGGTTTCTCATGGACCTCCCTCCACAGTTGGGGCAGTGAAGGTGCTGGACCCCAGCCCCTCTAAAACCACGCTCCCAGGGAGCAAGCCTGCAGAGAGGAAACACACACCGTGCTCCCTGGCCCTCAGGAAACACACGGGGAGGCAGATGTACGGCTTCCGAGTGTCCATCACGGTGGGGGTGGTGCCTGCACCCCACAGTTCAGTGCTGTGTTTGGGATGAAGGCACTGCTCACCCAAAACTCTGCACTATTCTAAGGGAAGAGGTTCCCCTCTCCCCACTTTTTTTTTTTCTTTTTTTTTTTTAATGGAAAGCAACAGTGTGCTTGGAGGCCTGACATGATCCAAGCAAATGCTTGATCCAGGTGAAGTTAGCTCGAGTTTCCATCCAGGGGATGGATGGGAGGGATGGGATGGGAGGATGGATGGCTGCCCTAAGGGATGACTGAGGAGCCACCACACTCAGTTTTCTTGAAGCTACTTAAAGCTAGTTAATTAAGGGATCTGGTCATTCTGGCCTTGCACGAGTGAAAGAGGAAGCAGAACTCAGTATTAAAATGCAGCTGTACTTTGCCAATCCACAGCTCTAGCGAGAGAGCATTCACACCTTTGTCAGCCGACCCATCGCTCCTCACGGAGGCTGCCCATGAAGGGGAAATAAAACCCCGTCCCACATCAGTTGTGCACAGAGCCTCCTCCCGGGTGTTTCAGCAGTCCTGAGGTGGGGGACCCTGCGTTCTTCATTTCAAAGCTACTCTTTATCCGCACAAACTGCCACTGGCAGAAGAGAGCCCCAGACGGCCCCGAGCCCCAGCAGGAGGTGGAGGTCAGGGCACGAGGCTGGCTGGATGCTCCCACCAACCACCAGCCGCCTCCTGGCACCTCAGCACCAGCATCTCCTCGGCGAAAGCACGGATGGGGACCACTTTGGTTTAGCCTCTGCCCCAGAGCACCATCAAGGGGATGTTTTGTGAAATCAAAAGGCAGAGCCTCTAAAAAAACTAAAGTAGTCTGGCACTCACTGCCACTGACAACGGAGCCTAACGTGCCAAGCCTGGTTCAGCCAATAGCAGACTGCTGAGCGAGCTAACGAAGGTTGTCTCCATTTGTGTCCCCAGTCCAGAGCTCACCCCTCCAGATCCCATCTGCGCTTCCTCGCTGGGCTGGGGAGATCAGGGCCACCTGGTTTGATAACCAAACTCCTGCTTTTCCTTTGGGAAAAGCACCCTCCTGAGTCACTCTTGCTTCTAGGAGCATAATTGCCTTGAAGATTCTACCCTTCTTTAATTCAGTTCACCAACAGGTGCAGCACGATACGACAAGTTTAGTTTCCCTAGACAAGCAGGATAACAATTTCTTCCATTACTGAAAAACAGCAATTCTGAAAGGGCATGAACTCACGTAAGACACCCTACGTGATAAAAAACAAACTGTCCCCTGTGGCCAGGTTTCAGGCACCTTTTCCAAGGTCTCCTCCACACCTCTGCCCCCTTTATCACATGACAGACCCAGCACAGTGGTTATGCAGGCAGAAGAAAGCTGCCGCTGATTAACAAAAACGACACCTCTGTCTTTTCTTTCCTGATCACACAGCCATGATATGCAGCTGCCTTCCGTGGTGCCAAGAGATGTCAGTAGCTGAATAAACGATCCCCAAGAAGACAGAGTGACTAAGAACAAGTAGGAAATGATCAAAGAATGATGCTTTTTCCTTTCTGCCTTTCTGCAGGGAGAGCAAACACTTCCATTAACCAATACAACTCTTTTACACTTGCCAATGTGGAAAAAAAAAAAATCAGACACTTGGGGAAAGAAGATGGCAGCAGCAGCAAGGAGGAGAAACAGCCATCTTTTTCAGCAGGTCGCATCAGTCCCCAGCTAAGCTGCAGCAGCCCCTTCACGCTGACCTGTTCCTCCGGTCTCTTCTACCCAAAAAGGCGCAAACCCTCCCCTTGCCGGATCCAGAGGATCCTCCAACAGGGCTGCCTGGCAGCTGGGAAAGGAATCTGACAAGGAAAAGCACGTCAGACACACACACAGGATTCAGCACGGGATGACACACTGGTCCCAGGGGTCACAGACCTGCAGACACCCTGGCACGCAGGGATAAGCCAGCAGAGGACGAGGCTACAAAGTCCCTGTGCTCTTCTTCAAACCCACAAAAGCTCCATCTTAATGCACAGACTTGGAGGGGTTTTATTTATTTCTTTCTGCTGGCAGAGATGTTCAGTGCTGCTCCCCACAACTCAGAATATAACAGACTCAACTCATCCAACAGAGAGAAGAGGAGATGGTATGGGAAAGCCTGTGCACGAGGGGTACTCCAGGTAATTCCTTAAGTCACTACCCCAAAGTGACGTTATCCACAAAAAAGCATCTTGCCTTGCTCAGATAATGCTCTTTTCTCCCATAGAACAAGAGAAATCTTGACTTGACAGGAACAGCAATTTGCATGTGATGGTTAATACCACCACCAAGGTGGCACCATGGCCATCCGCATTAGAGCATTTTCCTGTTTCATACAAGATACCAACCTTTTACTTGCCCTGTTGCTGTCCCTTCATTTAACCTCATTCGGTTTGTTGAGCTGCCAGTCAGTGTGCTGTAACATTGCTGATCCAGTGCTGCTGTGAGAATTTCAGTCATAGCTCCTTCCTTTGAGCAGGGAGCGTGATCTCTAAGCCTAACTGCAAACAGCCACAGTTTCGAGATCAGCCATCAAACAGGAGACAGGGAAATCACAGCTCACCGTCCTGCAGCAATCTCCAGGCAGGAAATCAAAGCAGCAGCTTTTCTGTCTTAGAGAACACAAGACTTGGGCTCAGGGGCACAACTGGATGCAGGATGCCCAAATCACTCACCAGCTGAAATAAGGGACAGCCTCTGCTCTCAGATGTACGTGTGCAGTTCACCCTGACGCCTGACTGCATCTCAGATTTTATCTCCAAAATCATTCAGTCCTCTCTTCTTCAGGAGCAAAGGGCCACGGTGTTTTCTTGGTCTCAGAGCTCCAAACACATGACTCTTAGAGCTAAATACCTTCCACAAGATAAAGGGACAACTTGCAACACTGATCCAGACGCATTTCTGCTCACACATCTATGCAAATTCTCTGTTTTACTCAGGGGTCCCCCAGCTAAAACTGCCCCCAGACCAGGCTCCTCTTGCTGCACTGTGATGGAATACGTTGCTTTCTCAATCATATAGTGATATGCAAATGTTGCATATAAAAATCAAGTCACAGGTTGCTTGTCAGTCATTTTTGTTGGAAAATAGCCCCACAGATATCCTAGCTGAACCAGGACACCCTGAAAGGCGCACTGCAGCAATTTCTGTCCCAGTTCTTCCCATTTGCTCACACTAAATGCAGTGGCAGTGCCAGCTTCATATCCTTGCGCTTTGATTCACGACAACATTTTTTGGAGCGCTACATCATCCAATTTGACTCCCCTGCGCTGAAGCACCAACTTCCACATTGTCAGAATCATACCCTCCTCCTTAGAAAGGATGGCACCCATCGCTTTGTTCCCAGCCACTCACCTGGACGGTGTCAAATTCCAAAAGGTTGTCGGGACTGTGCAGCTCTCCCCGCCGCTGCGCTTGACTGGGCTCCATCTCCGCAGCTCTTCCTGCCGCCGTTATTTATTTCCTCGGTGTTGGGATCACATCGGGGTCACCATTTGTCGTTGTTGAGATGGACACAACAAACACCGAATTGTTCAAAATGGCTACTTTATTGTTCCAACAAGCCTTTTAATGACTTTATGTAGCGTTTGTGTCCATGTATGACTGGTTTTGGTGGAGACTAACAGTTCACGGCTGGATGCCCTCTTCTCTGTTTCAGCCTCGATGACCTTCCTCTCCTTGTGGTCAGGCAGTTCTGGTCTGGCAGTTCCTTGATCTTCTCAGCTCTTCTCGGGACTTTCAAGTCTCTTAAGGGTACGTGGTTATCTGCTCAAAGTCAGTATCAAACTTAATTCTGATCCCTCAGACCAGCCCAGGTCTCCCATAGTACCAGTACTGGTTCCCAGCTCCAAGCACGGGAAGAGACACTGGGCGGCTCAGGCAGCATGCTCTGCCCGAGCCAGAAGGTCGCTGGGGCACAAGGGGCAGCCCTGGCTCTGAGTTCAGGGAGGAGCAGTGTGGGAGGCTCCCATGCCCCAGCCTTACCGTGGGGGTCCTGGCTGATGGTGGGATACAGGCAGGTACCCCTGCAGTGCACCTGGTACTGTCGGTTCGTCCCCAGCACCTCAAAATGCAGCGTCTGATCAAACTGCCCCGGCACCGTGGAGCTGAACTGGACCCTCAGTTCTACCTCGCCGTGAGCAGGCACTATCCACCGGCAGCTGCTCAGCCTGGCAATGAAAGAGGAGGCTTCAGACATTGCTAACGAGCAAACGAGAGAAGGAGGCGGCTCATGGACTCGCCATCCCCCCGTGGAGGCCCCGGCAGAGGGTCCCTGCGGGGCTGGGGATGATGGACCCCGCTGGCAAGATGGACGTGAAGCAGAGGGATCACCTCCTCCCTCACGGCTCACCTGACGGATCTCCCCGGGGATGGGGCCGTGTCCATGTCGCTTTGGTGTGCCCCGGGGCGCTGCGTGGGTGCTCCCGTGCCCGGCGCCTGGAGACCTCTCCTGCCTGGAGACCTCGCCCGGCTGGAGCTCCGCTTCCTCCTCACAGCCTCCGGCCTGCCCGCGGCTTTCTCCTTCCCCGACTGGCCCCTGCTTGGCGTGACCTGCTCCTCTGACACCTTCACACCAAGGCAGAGAGGAAAGGGAGAGAGGTGAGACCTGCCCTGAGACGCCCCCATCCCAGAGAGAAAGCTGCAGGTTTGTTAACAGACGGGAGAGAGAATAAACCACCAACCACCTCTGCCCATGGATTTGGTCTTCCGTATGGGACTTTGTTTTGCCTACAACACCCCTCCTTGCCCAGGACCCTCTCCTCAAGGGAAGTTGAAGGGTTTAGCTGATTTTTTTTTCCTCTCATCTTACAGAACTGGCCCATATTTCAAGCAGAGCTGTCTCTTTCAGACAGACAGGAGGGATGCCTGCAGACATGGAGCCCTGTCATGTCTTCACTGCCCTTCCACAGTGATCCTTTTCCATCCCACCCGCCCCCCATGCCCCCATCCAGCCTGGACCCTGCCCTGGCACCTCCACTGCAGGCACATCCAAGAGACTTCTGGTGTTCTTCTTTTCTTCTTCTGCAGTGGCACCTTCAGGCACGACAAAGGCGAAGTGCTCGAGGGCTTCTCCTGCTGCAGGGACCATCCGCTTCTCCGGGTAGCGGATCACGGAGTAGAAAGCCGTAGGTGGAATGGGAGGCCCCGAGGGACCCAGTCCCAAGTCATCCAGGATCTAAAGCATAAGAGAAAACCCTGTTTATGCTCCCGTCGCCTTCATCCTCACACTCCCTGAAAGACACTGAGCTTTTGGCAATGTTTTTTTTTATGTAGATGGAGTACAGTGATTTTTTATGCCCAGCGGGGTGGGCAGGCTCCAGAGCAGTGCCAGGACCTACAAGTGGGACCTAGAGAGAAATCTGAGTGACTCAGCTGAAGGAAACAATGACCAGGAGCTGCCCTGCCCTGGGACCACTGTGAATGATTTCCAGACTGGGAAACTCTCTGAACAGAGAGGATGAGAGCCCCCCCTCTTCCCCCCGACCTGAGGGATGGCAAGAACTTCCCCAGCCACGTGGCTGCTGTGAAGCCATCGTGGAACATCATCAGTGGCCTGGACAAGGCTCTGTGCTGTTGTCACCTGGCGGGACACAATGCACCAGGGCCCAGACCATGGCAGGCTCAGCATCTGAGCCTCACAGGGCTTTACCTGCTCTGCCGCTGGCAGCTTGCCACTCTCCAGGATCGCCCTCATCACATCTGCAGAGCTCAGCACCTGGATGTCCAGGCAGGGCACCCCAACGTCCTGGCCTCTGGATGACCCTTCTGCACCTTCCCCTTCCAGCCCAGATAACTTGGAGTCCTCAAGAGCCTTCAGTTTTTCCAGATGCTCCTTCTCCAGCCTCTCCTGGTGCTCCTTCTCTCTGTCCTTTTGGCTCCTGCAACGGCGCTGGCCTTGGACTTGCTGCTGTACCACCTCCTGGTTCAGAGGGGACAGCAGGATACCCTGAGCCCTGTCCCAGGATGACAAAATATGTGTGACATCCTTCTGCGATGCCTCGTAGATCTTAAACCTCAGGGCCAAGTTCTCGCTGTCACTCTGCGCCTCGGTTTTGGTTTCCCCCTGTTCTGGGTCCGCAGGTTGTACAACCTCTGCTGGGCAGACATCTGCCAGGGGAGCCTCGCTCTGCTTTTTCTTATCTTCCTTGTCACTTGCAAGAGAGTCCGGGTGCTCCTTTGCAGATCCCTTCCTCTCTCCCCCCTCGGTGACTTCGGACAGGTTGCCAATGGATGCTCTGGTGTTTCTGGTGGATGCGTTCGTATTCTGGGCAGGACGAGCAGGAAAAAGCGGTGAGCATTTCCAAGCACCAACTCAAATGCTGTAGGACAGCGGCGATCTTTGCAATAGCACCCCATGTCTCATCTGAGGCTTGTGCTAGGTGCTCTACAAATCCCAGTTCAGAGCGCAGCTGGTACCCAGTTGAGCTCAACTGAAACTAAACTCCCCAGCGTCAGACTGATGAGGAGTCCTGCAAACCAGCTGAGAAATGGAACAGCTTCCCCGACCCAAACTTAAGACACCTCCTTACTCCTGTGCAGTCCTCCGGGCACGTTTCTGGTGTGCTGAACATCCATCCCTGTGTCTGGCTGACACTTTGGGAAGTCTGGCTGCTAATGAATACCTAGAGGGCCTGGTGGTATCTCCTGCCAGACAGGTAGCAAAAGACACCACATCCCAGGCGGGTCAGGGCTCAGAGGTGTAAGTCACATGCAGAACGGGGACAAATGCTGGACTAAAACTATCTAGGGCTCGGAGTTATGTGAAGCCATGACTCAAAGGCAGCATGACCCTAGAAGAGCAGCTCTACCCAACAAACCCAGCCAAAAATAGCCCTGGCGAAGCAGCAGCAGGATCAAACACTGGCTGCTGTTTCCCAGCACAGCCCCGTGTGTTACCGACGGCCAGGTGCTCATCCCCAGCACTGCGGGTGGCTGCTGGCTGCGCCAGGAATGGTTCGGCTCAGCAGGAGGGGCCCCAGGGCTTTTACTCATCTCTATAAACACAACCACCCACCTGCCCGACTCCAGGCTGGCTTTTCTTCCTTGCAGCATTATCTTTCCCAGGCTTTCTCTTGGCCCACTTAGATGACTTCTTCAGATCTTCTTCCTCCCTCAAGTGTTCTAGCTCCCACCGGTGCTTTTCCTCAAGCTCTTGAGCCAGCCGCTCCATCTCCCTTCAGCAAGACAAACAAAACATCCCCAAGAGTCACCGCCAGAAATCTGGGCTCGTTGCAATCCCAGCTGGTCCCGCACTTCATTCACTGACCCTCAGGCCAGGCACAACCGTTAGACCAGCTCTGTGGACTTCCCTCAACCTGGGGAGGCTGGGACATCCAAAGTGAGGGAAGGCGGGAGGGGACCTCCAGGGCCAGCCAAATCTAGGCTTTGCTGTCACAAGGCCTAAATTGCACTACTTCTCCAGTGAGGTCCACCTGGACACCTCCAGCAATGCTGCCAAAGACTGGCTGATCCAGGGAAACAAACTTCAGCTGGGGCTGAAAGAAGTGCTGACACACAGGCTCGCTTTAAGCAAGTCCCTCCCCAAGTTTCAGGCAGGAATTAAGAGAGCCATAAGCTTATCCTGTGTATCCTCCTGAACAGGGCTGCTTTGCTGGATCAGAGCTTCCCCCAGGCTCACCTGCTGCTGCAGAAGCTGAGCCTAGGAGAAACCAGCTTTATGGCTGGTGTCACTCAGTAAAGGAAAACCCTGGGAGCTCAGCAGTGCAAGGGCCTCACCTGCACCAGGACTGGGATCTAAACCAAGCCAGCACAGCTGTGCCTCACACCAACCCACACCACAACCCCTCTGGTTTGGAGAAGAAGGGCGATGAAGAAGATGAGAATGAACATCATTAACTAGAGACACCTGTAAGCACAGTGGCAAGGCAAGCACAGAGCCCAGCTCCCTGCAGCCTGTGTCCAAGCCGAAGGGCTCACCACTAAAGCGGAGAGAGGATGTTCTCATCTCACCGGAGGAAGGTGCCTCCTCTGCTGGGAACCAGGGAGGTGGAACTGGCAGTCCTTGTGCTGCTGGTAATTAATGCTTTTGGCCTTGGTAACCCCTCTGAGCTCAACCAAGGTCTCCGGAGCAGGGAAACCCTTCGGGGACACTATCCTGGGGAGACACCCATAGAAAGCTTACAGACCTCTTCTTCCTCTCACGCTTGACTTGCAGTATACTGTTATCAAACTGAATTTTCTCCTCCTCAGTGAGGGCATCATACTCGTCCTCGTCCATCTCCCAGAGGCGTGCTTTCTCCCTCCTGGCAGCTTCTTCCCGCTCCCGTCCTTCAGCACAGACCAGAGGAGAAACCGTCAGTGCCTGCAAGCAGAGCTTGCTGCTCTGGGTGAGCTGCCAGGATTCACAACTCTGTCCCGACCCAGCCTATCATCCTGCCAGGAGATACTGGCGAGCTCACATTCCCGCTTCAAAATTCAGACAAGCCCCCAAACTATCGCTGCTCAGTGAGTTCCCGTGCCTTGCCTGGCTCACACGCCCCAGCGCCGTGGACGGCTGGCCGGTGGTTAGTTATTGAGCCACAGCAGCTTACACTTGTGCCCAAGCTTTAATGTTAGAGACTGAGGTCAGCCTCAGCATTGCTGTATTTTAAGCAACTGTGAGCTGAGTGCTGGCTACACCGAGGCAGAAGGTGGAAGGATTAATAAAAACCCCTCTTACAAGTTCTGCTGGTAACCCAGATACACACGGGTAAGGTTGAAGGCTTGAGAGAGAACATGTCAGAGTTACGGAGACGAAGAGTCTCACCTTCCTGCTCTTTTGCAGCCATCTCCCTGGCTTTCCAAGAAGCATAATCCTGGAACAGGTTCACAAAATAGATGTAAGGCCGATTTCTGACAGCTCTGAGCAGGCAGAGGAGAGCAGACGCCATGCTGCGTGCATAGAGGGTCTCCAGGCCATCAAACACCACTCCCTGGTAGCAGTCGCTCAGCTGCAGATAAAGCCAAGAAGGAAGAGAAAGTCAGCTGTCGCACGCATTGGGCTCTCAGCCAGTCACTAAAGCCTGTCGTCAGAGATCACCAGCCATCACAGTTCCAAGTGCAGCAGCTCAGACAAGCTCTGATCTTCCCCCGCGCTCTGCCAGCTCATGGCATCTGCAGCTTCACCCCTTCACCCACGGATCCCTGCACGCAGCCCAGGACTCCTCCAAGAGCAGGCACAGCCCTCCTCCTCCTCTCTGAATTGTACCTCGCTGCCTGTCTCTCCCTAGCAAGAATGCCCCCACCCCACGTACCTGCAGCCTGTCAGAGAGGATGGCCACCAGCAGGTCCTCGGGCAGCACGCAGCTCCTAAAGCCCAGCTCTTCTGATGTGCTGCTACCGATGCTCAGCGATCGCTGCGCAGGAAAGCAGGGACGGGGAGAGAGGTGAGAACTTGATGAGCCTTGCAATGTCGAACACCACCAGAAAAATCAACCGCTTTGGAAACCCCCAAACAATTCCAACTGCTGGGCTTGGAGCTGGGGTTTCTCACTAGCAGGAGACTAGAACAAAACTGCAGGCCAGCAGCTCCAGGGGAGCACGCTGGAGGGTGCGTGCGTGGCCAGCAGAGACCCAAGCTCGCAAGCCCCCAGCGCAGCATCCAGCAGCTTTGCCCACGGCTGCAGCCACATTAGCCAGGACTGCACTTTGCCAACAAACGGCTGAGATGCCGTAGAGTGTTTCTGCCAGGGTTTCATTCCCAGCCCGAGCCATGCCCAGCCTGCCCAGCTGGCTCTCTGCACTACAGACCCCCGCACCAGGCTCTGGGTGACACAGAACCTCCACTGGAAGCAGCCCCTTCACTTCTCAGAGGCAACAGAAAGGTCCCAGGCATCAACCAGTGCAGGCCGTGCTTCACCTGGGAGCCTGTCAGATCCATCAGATGCTGCTTCTGGGATCGGGCTGTGGGGCCATCCCTCTTCTCGCCTGCCGCAGCTCTCACCTGGCCTTGGGAGCTGACGGACTGCCGGCTGACTTTGTCCACAGAGCTGGACCGGCTCGTGTCTAGGCTGCGCTTGGCCTTGGCGTGGAACTGCTTGCCGAGGGACTCATCTGCGTTGTGACCTGCAGAGGGGACAGACGCTCAGTGGGGAGCAAGCAGGCACCTTCCACCCCAACGGACACAGCCCTGCGCCCTGGCAGGGACATGGCCCTCGTCCCCCAGCCTGCCGGGCACTAGCAGCACCCATCTCCAGAAGCAGCTCCTGCCCTGCTTCTCTTTTTAGCATGGTAAAGCACACCACCTGATACTGGATTTTAAAGCCAGAGAGTTTTTAAGGCACAGCTCCGCATCCCTCCTCACAAATGTGCACGCAGGTGACGCCGCACAGTAGCTCTCCTACGGATCAAGCCGAGGCTCCATCCTCCAGGAGCATCATTTCTGTACCTTGCGCCCATCCTGCACTCTCACGTGGAGACGGTAACATGCAGCCCTGCCCCAGCTGCATCCCCATCTCCACTGGAGCCAAATCCTCCGCATGGGCTAACCCCACCTGGGGCCCAGACCCTTCTTCCTTCCGCCAGCTCCCAACCCAACCAGGTTCAAAGCTGAGCAATGCAAAACTTCCCCCACCAGAACCAGGGTCTGGCCTCACCCTGCAGAGCTCGGGGCACCAACTGCCCAACCAGGTTTTCTAAAAGTCTCTGGTCTCAGGTGGAGAATGGCACCACATGCACGAGCTGTGTGACCTGACAGCGTGTATAGGGAAACCTCTGGAGAAGAGTCTCATCTGAAACTCTGGGAGGTTATTCTTCCCTTCCTCTCATGTTTCTGAAGCCACACTCAAAGTCAGTTGTCTAGTGCTTCATGAGCAGCTTCAGAGGGCTTCTTCCTTGTTCAAGTGGGCATCAGTTCTGCCTGATGGCCACGAGGAGTCAGCTGGATTCAGCTTTGAGGAAATGTAAAAAAACCCTGAGAAAAATTCAGGTGTGCTTCACCACTCCTAGGAAAAGGAGTGTGTGCTGAGAAGCCCAGAGGCAGTAAAAGTGCCCCTGTCTGAGCCCTTAAAACAGAGATTATTTTCTTTAATAACATGAAATGCTTTATGAAATGGCTTTGCATTTCTGCACGCTGCACCCATGTTCCCTAAGAGACCCAACGGCTGTCAGACTCCCTCTCTGGAGCAAGCAGAAGTGGACGGTCAGGGTGGGTTTCTGAAGCGCTGCTCTGGGTCCAGCGTGTCTCCTTACCGGCACCCTCTGCCTCCTTGCAGCTCTGCTCGATGGCAGCCCCGATGCACAGCTCCTGGGCGCGCAGCCCTGCCGAGCTGCTCCTGTCCGAGATGGCTTCTGTCACCACGGCGTCGATGGACAAGCAGGCAGCGCCGTAGTATTTGGACAGGGCAACCGCTGCCGCTGTCTTTCCTTGAGAGAGAGGAAGACTGCTTGGTGACACTTGCACGTGAAGCGTTTTCAGGGACAGGCTCTAGAAAGTCCCCAGACAGGATTTCAAAGTTTCAAGGACAGTGGGAAATCAAGTGCCCCTTTAGGGGAGACCACGAGGGAGGGAGCTGAGCACGGCTGGAAGCGTTGTCCTCTAGAGCCAGGCGGATCACCTCCACCTCACACCCAGCTGAGCGCTTTGTCCCTCGTGGGGACCTCAACCCTGGGCCAGGACATTGTTTCGAGCCCGGTCCCGCCACCCCTGCGCTGGCCGGCGCTGCCTCAGGCAACGTCTGGGCCCGGGCTGGGGGTCAGTGTGGGCGAGGGACCGCGCCCATGAGGCAACCTGGGCACTAGGCACCGTGCTCCCACCAAGCAACGGGGACACGGCCACCCTGTGTGGGGGGAGGATAGCCTGGCTCTGTGGACACGGGGTGAGCCACAGCACTTGCCCCAGCTGGTGAAGCCTGGGAGCATTTCATGTACCAGCAGGGCTGTGGCTTACCTCGCTTCGCTTCAACTGGTCAACCAAGCAGCACGGCCCACCAGGACGTGTCTCTCCTGCTCCCCCCACCCTCCTTGCAGCCACGGGCTCGGCTCACCTACCTGTCAGGGGTGCCCCATGGACGATGACGACGATCCCTCTGCGGTCTCGGGCCGCGCGCCCCTCTGCAGAGATATCGATGCCAAGGTGGCGGGCGATGGCCCTATGCACAGGGCTGTCGGTCACTTCTCCCGAGGCCGCCCTGCTGCTGGTGACGCTCTGCCCATGCTCTGCTGTGCGGAACCAGATAGAAAAGTCAGCCTCCTGCCTACCTATGACCCTGATCATCCTCCCCATCCCCTCAGATCCTGGGAGAGAAGACTCTGCTGAAACCAACACATCTCACCATGCCCCTCCTTTAGGCTTGTGCAGATCAGGGTCTGCCCTAGATGGTGGTCAAGGTGCCTCTTCAGAGTATAGGAAATGGGCTGGCAGAAAGAGGAAAGAACAAGCCTTTGGCAATACCTAACAGGACTGGGCCAAATGTCCCGTCACCTGTCAACGTGGTCCCAGGTCCTGCTGAGTAAGGGGCGGACAGGCAGAACCAGGCATTTTACACTGTCCCAAGGGAGAGGCTCCATTTGCACATTGAGCGATTATCCAAAAGCTGGATGCTTTAGGAATATTACTCCAGGAGATGTAGCTGGGCTCTGAATTCATCATAACACATTTGCAAAGAGCTCCCACCTTTGCCCTTAGGAGATCACCAAAAGCCATCTCGGCTTGCAGTGTCACGCAGGACAGAGAGCGCGCTGCCCTGCCTAGGAAAGGGAACAGCATCACCCTGATCCCAGCAGCTCCTGGGGCAAAAAGGTGCTCATTTGGCAAAACTGGGGAGAACCTCTCTGGCCTCTCACTTGTCCCTGTCCCGTCTGCAACAATACCCAGCCCCTGTCTTTTCTCAACACCTTCCCTCTCCTCTGTGTTCAGATTTAGAGTCCACCTCGTTGGACTGGCTTTCATCAAACACGGAGGAGAAAACGAATGAGCTCTGGGATGAGACAGCGTGAATGATCCCAGCAGAGGACTTTCTTCCTTGATCTGACAGAGACTGGACATTTTCAAAGTCTGCGTGTTACAAGGCACAGACTTTCACGCTGGAATTCCTCCACCAAGCTGGGGAATGGGTGGCTGCTGAAAGCCTGGGCTTCCCGTGGAGAGCTCGGGGTGTGCGGGCTGGACTCCCCGCTGTGTCCACGCTCAGGACAGCCAATGCCAAACCCTCACCGTTGTCCTGGCCTGCTGGTTCCCCAGTCTTGGACTCCTCATCCTGCAGCCTCTTCTGCTCCTGATAGTACTCCAGCACCTCTGGGGGCAGCTTCTCACCCGGGGCACGTGGAGGCAGCAATAAGGTGTTACGGCAGTCATAATCTTTAAGCATCTGCAGGATCTGTGCATGTAGGGAAGAGAAGACATATGCAGGACGTGTTTCTAACAACACGGACTATCCAAGCCCCTCCACAGTCTGCCAGCAGAGCTGGCTAACCCTGAAATGCCACCAGGCTTTGCCCTGGGGACTGTCTCCATCTCCCTGGCACGAACCCGGGAATGCTGGAGCACTGTGAAGCTACGGGAGCGTGCACATGGAGACCAGAGCTTCCCTCTCACCTGCTCCTCAGCAAGGTACTGCTGGTCGAACTCCAGCGAGTAAAACTCGATGGGGAACTCGCATGGGTTCTTCACCACCACCGTCCCCTCTGCTCCACGGCTGTGCGGCAGCAACGGTCCCAGCTCGAGCACTGGGGGGCTGAACTCCAGCCGTGGCTCCAGCCCACGCCCCGAGACCTGCAGCTGGAGGTTCTGGCTGCTCTGGCAAACAGTAATCTTCATCTCACTTCTGTAGGACTTCTGAAAAGAGAGAGGCACAGAAAGCTCCTCCATGAAGTCCCACGTGACAGGGCCTCAAATTCAACTCTTTCCCCAGGGCAGGGGTGTCACCAGTACCTCTAAGGGAATGGAAAACAGATGCTTACTTCCAGCAGGGGCTACAGCATCTGCATGCTGGCTCTGAGGAACTGGGATGAATCCTAATGTGAAGTCTAACTGGCTATTTTGGTGTCAGATGAATCTAAAATGCACTATCAGATGTTTTCACCTAGTCACAAGGGAGTGTGATGCTCATGAGAAAGGTCCTCAGGGTTACGTTTCCCAGACACAGTCCTGGCACTGCTGCATCAGGCAAACATCAGCTCGATGAATGAGGCAGGTGAGCTCTCACTGGCTAGAAATAAGGGTCGACTTCTCTGCTCAGTGTTTGGCTCTGGTCAATGCCAGACACAAGATGGTTACACCTCTACAGCAATTAAAACATCCCTGGGACTGTTCCCAGGCACGGAAGCACCTGTGTCCATCCTGTTACCCACTGCCAGTTTCCAAGCCACGGTGGCCACAGGCAAACTGCCTTTGGGAACGCCCCGTCATTGCAGCTGACTCCCAGAGTGCCTGGGAACGCGCAGGCAGGCTGAGCCAGAGCCACAGGGACTGCTGGCAGCAACCACTCCAGGTGACTGTCCTGCCGTGCCCAGGAAGGTGCCCGGTGGCTGTTTTGCCTGCTGGTACCAGCAGCAGGACTTGACTAGACTGGCCCTTGCAGGGTTATCCCCTGTGAGCGCGCCAGCTGCTCTGCACCAGGGCGCTGCAGCCTCAAACAGGCGCCTGCAAGGGGGAGACGAGGGCAAACAGGCAGATTTCCCCCCATGCACCAAGAGGCAGCCAGCCCAGCGTGCCCTGATGCTCTCTGAGCAAGCTCCCCAGGGGGATTTCAAAGCCCCTCTCAGAAGAGTGTGCTGCAGGGGAAACTGAGGCACAGTGGGTACAGGGCTTGCAGAAAGCTCTCTGTGGAGGCAGACGCCGTCTCCTCCTCCATGTGCTGGGCTCTCGTTACCACACTGTCCTGCCAGACCTCCTGGGGGTGACACTCGCCCATCTCACCTCTTCTGTGGGCGAAAACCTCACTCGGACGTGGCATCGCTGTCCCGGAGCGAGGGTTCCAGCCGAGGGCAGCGCCTCGAAGACACACGGCTGGGCTTTCAGCTTCTGGGGCACCTTCTGACGCACCCCCGCTGGCCAATGCTTGTCCACCTGAGCACAGAAAACAATTGTGTGAGGTCTCCTCGGTCTGCGAGGACAGACCCTCGGTTCCCACAGTGCTCTGAGACACCGTCACGGTGCTGAGGGCACCCACAGCCAAACCAGCCGAGGCCACCCCTGGCCTGAACTGGAGGGAGAACACGTCGGCAGGGCAGGCAGATGGGGAGGCACCGTCCTCAGAAGAGGAGGAGCGGGGGAAGGTGGCAGAGAAGTGAAGCACCAGCTAATGCCCAGGTCCAGGTGAGCCAGCCTTGCTCTGTACCTCCAAAGCTTCCTCAGACGAGCTGCAGCCCAAGTGCTCACGCAGCCACAGGGGCAGAAAGGGCAAGAGAGGCAAAGAAAACCCAGCCGAGAAGGTACGTGTTACACATGGTCTGTGCTTTACCTTCTTAACAGGCTCATTTATAGTGATGAGCCAGTTACAGGGGACCTGGACCTGATTGTGGAGCTGGATGGTTTCCTCCTGGCACTGCCCACACTGGAGAGTGGAGAACTCCAGCCTGTCCCTGGAGACGCAGAGGGCTGGCATGGCCACGCTGGCACGGAGGCGGACGTGGAACGTGGGGCCTCCTGCTACCTAGGGAAGGACAGAGCATCCAGCTGAGAGCCACGGTGACATCTACTGCTGTCCCCAACCTGCCCCGAGAGGTGCACGGGCACAGCGGGGCGAGGAAGCACGCCACAGGTACCTTGATGGGCAGGAGCACGTCCACCTCTCCCAGCGGCAGGTTGGCACTCTGTGGGTCAAAGCGCACTTCAAATGTCTTGCTCTCGCGGCAGGGCAGGTGCTTCACGTGGTCCAGCTCCACACTGAAACCTTGAACAGATGAAAATAAAGCAGCTGAGATACACAATCGACATAAACGTGTCACAAGCATGTTAAGGCCGTATGTCCTGGCTGGCAGCTCTGTGAAGGACCCCTTTGTACCTGTGGAGAAGACTGCCACTCCTTCTCCCTTGTCACCGCACAAGGAGAAAGGGTTTTCACAGCCAGAATCCAAGACCCACATGGTAAAATGGAAACATCTCAGTTGAGGAGCTCCAGCCATTCCTTCACTAGGGATCCCAGGAAAGGATGCACAGACCTCTCCAAAGGAGAATTTCCAACTAAGATTCCCCCGTGCCATGGTGCTCTCTGAAAAACGATTTAGAGGAGGCACCTGATCACCCTTCAGACACGGCGAGGCACCGTTTGCTGGTGCTGCAGCCTTACGTCACGGCCTGTTTCGAAGCCTGTTTTGATACAACAGAGGACCTCACAGGCTGTCTCCTCACTAAAGGCTGAACAGAAGTGCTATGGCATGATGAACTTTAAACAAAGCACTTCCAAACCACAAAGGGTCCATCTGTTTGCAACACAAGCTCATGGAGTGCCCATCAGATGATGCTCATGGTAGCCAAGAGCAGAAGATGCTGAGAGGTGACCAAGGTGATCAGCCCACCCAGCCCCTGCAGGGAAGCGTTAGGGCAGGCCCGGGCGGGCCGGGTCTCTGAGTGCTGCTGGCCCGGAGAACTCAGGCTCTAAAGCACCAGGCAGCAGGTCCCAAGGAGGAAAAAGTTATACATACAAGCACTCATAAAACCTCCCCATGTCCAGTGGCTTAAGCTAAACTGTCAGAGACAGCTCCTTCGAGCCCACGTGAAGGCTCTCCAGCACTGGTTACCTGTGTCACGCAGGACCTGTCTGTCAGCGCAGAAGGACACAGGGAACTGCCCGGTGTTGGTGATCCTCACGACGTGCGTGGGGGTGTTACCGAGAATCACGTACCCAAAGTCCAGGAGGTACTCGGGCAGCTCAGCTCTGAAAGGAGGAGTAAGGACAGTCCTTAAACCACAGCCTGGCTGCATTTCCAAGAGCATGGAACATGCAAATAAAATATTTCTGGATTCACTGTTGTAAAAACTCAACTCAAGACCATGAAATCCAAGGCCTGACCACCTGGTAATGAGACTTTGGTAAGTCACGAGGAGCATAGGACCTAGGTTTTATCAGCTACCAGTGGGGCCTTAAAATAAAATTAGTTTAAAATGAATTATCATTTATCACAGCTCCTCTGCTACGGGAAGCCACTGTAGGTAAGTCCAGTGGACCTCCACTGGTCTCAGTGAAACTGCTATGCCCCATGTGCAGCCCCAGCCTGAAAGTGCTTCAGGACCTTGTCATGGGATTCGCCTGCACAGGAAATCTTCACTGCTCTGCAACCAGATCTGTCCCCAAAGCAGCACGGACAAATGTAGTAATCAACACCTGCAAGATTCATGGGAGGGGCCTTTCCCAGAGCAATCTCACTCGGCAAAGCACCTACGTGATCTGTTTTGCAGAGCATCTTCCTGAACTGGAGGCTACCGTGCCCATGCCTCCTCATGGAGGAGCAGAGGGAAGATACCGAGGTAAGCCCTGCAGTCCCACCAGCATCCGAGCCACCTGATTTGTCAAGGGTGTGTCAGCCTCTGCGGTTCCCTACTCTTTTTGCTCAGTGTGGTCTGTTAGCCGGAACAAAGATTTGAGTTGCCTCTTTCAGATCTGGTCAGCAGGGACGGTGCTGGTGCTGTCTGGAAGGGCTTGATGCTCTGCACTGGCCCCCTCAGCCCTAAGAGCAGGACCCAGCGCCTGTGGGGAGCTGAGCACCTCCAAAGCTCAGGGTGGCTCTGTGGCAGTGAGGACACTCAGCTGCTCACAGGGAGCACGGCAAAGCCGCCAGGATCAGACCCTTTCTGGAGTCCCCACTACCTCCAGCTCTCAGGAGCAGGGGTGCACTGCTGGGTGTTACCCTCGGGGCACGTGGAGACAGGGTACGGGAGCCCCTACTAACTTGAGAAGCCTCTGACGAGCGCGCTGGTCAAAGGCAGTGGCCTCTGGGGGACCAGAGGTGAGAGCTTTCTGCTGCTCCAGGGCGTGTTCTTCCATCAGCAGCTGCTCCATCTGCATCTGCAGCCCAGGGTCCAGCTGAGGGAAGGAAAGGCAGCGGCTGGTTAGCAACGGTCCTTCCCAAGGCTCCCCCCTGCTCGTGTTGGAGGGGTGATGGGGTCCTTCTGTCTCGCTGCTCAGTGTCTGTGACACCTCCTGCTCTCTCAGTCAGGGCCTCATCTCAAGGGCAACGAACTCCAGCAACTTCGCCTGCCCAGTCACTGTTACAAAAGCTGATCTGGCCAGACAGACAAGCCAGGAACCTTCCAGAGCTCCAAGTCTTTGCCTGCCCCCAGCCAGTGCCAAAGCAGCTCGGACAAGAGCTCTCTTGTAAAGGGAGCCACGATAAAGCTGCTGTCTCTTAGAGATCAGCACTGGCAGCACAGTCCCAGAGCACAGTCAGGCTGCTGCTATTAAGCTCTGTAAACCTGGCAGGGCTTGGGTTGTGAGCAGCAAATCCCCCAGTGATGACCTACATCCCATCACGAAGTGCCATAAATTTCATCACTTGAGCAGGGTCTTCAGGATCTCTCCCTGGGGCAGCCCCGGGGGCACTGCTGAGCTGTGCAGGATCATGGGCAGGTGTGGGCAGGGAGGTCCCAAGTGCCAGCAGGGCCCCGGGAAGCCTGCTGCGGGCTGCAGGGGACCCAGTGACACCGGGGGAGGGTGGCACGCGTCAAACGGGGCAGCAGCCATTCTCACCACGGCGTCCAAGGGATCTGGGGGTGGCTCCGCAGCCACAGCCGCCCCCAGAACTGCTGCTTCCTCTCTCTGGCCATCTTCTTCTATCTTTTCTATCACCTCCTTGAGGACCTTCTCATATTTTTCATTTCCTGAAGGAAGAAAACATCCACAAATAGAAGCGGGGCACAGAGCCATTCCCCTCAAAGCTGGGAAGCCCCACTCCCCCGACTCTGGCCTCTCCCAGAAACACCCTCCCCAAGCAATGTATGGAAAGTCCATGCTGCTTCTCCTCTATCAACCCTGATGTTCATTCCCACCCATCTTCCTCCCCACATGGGAGCATCTCATCCCCTGCAATGTGCTGCAAATCCAACCCTGCCAAAATCCCTGCCAGCCTGTGCTCAGCTTTCCAGAGCATTTCTGTCTAGCCATCACCTTCCCAGGACTCCGACACATGCTGGAAAGCTCTGCAGGATGGTTCCTGGGGCAAAGCCCATACGGGCTCATCTGCCAGAGGCTCAGGAAGCAACCGGGGTGTTGAGTTTTGGTCTGACAGCCCTGAAACCTCCAGGCTTGGTGGAGGCAGTTTGAGCTGCCCTACGGGCATCTGACATGGGGGAGAAACAGGGGCCCCTCCTGGGGAGCAGACAGGCCGTGCTCACCTTTGATGTTCCTGGGCAGGTCCAAGTAGATCCTGGGAAAGCTCCCCTCTCCCTTCAGGGAGATTTCTTCGGGCTCCAGGTGACCCACTTGGATCTGGAAAGTCCTGCGGAAGGCTCCAGGCACTCCTGGCAGGTAGTAGACTTTCAGGACTTGCTCCTTGCCAGGTCCAACGTAACCCTGCAGGGTGTGGGAGAAGAGGGAGGGAATGCACCAGAGAGGGTTTGGTGGAGGGATGGCTCAGACGACAGACATGCCGAGAAGAGAAGGCAGGTTCTCGTACATAACAAAGTATCAGACAGCATCACCTTCTAGCTTTCATAGAATCACAGAAGCTGAGGTCTCCTACACCAGGTCCTTCGGAAGGCCCGTAGGGATGCATTCCCCCAGGACAGACCCACAGACCACCCCCTGCTCAGCATGAGCACAGCTCTGCCCCTAATGGTGTTTACCCTCTGCTAGCAAGAGCCAGGCTGAAGAAATAAAAGCTCTTTTAGCAGCCACTATACAAAATAAGGGAAGTGCCCACACTCTCAGCATGGCCAGCAGCTCCTGCCACAGCACACCAGCGGTTCCCAGGCTGGTGTTGAAGGGCCTGACCCCTTACAATGATCCCAACCAAACACCTCCTGCCTATGCGGTTACACCGGGGTGCGTGAGCCTATCCAGACTCACGGTGACCTGCAAACATGCATCTCTGGAAAGGCAGGAGCAGAGACTAGGATGAGATCTGGGGAAGGCGTTGCCAGGAAGGGCACCTCCTCTCCGGGCTTCCAGAAAGGCTGCCCCAGCCCCAGGCTAGGCTCACGCCAGCCAGGCTGAGAGCAAATGCAAGCGGACAGCAACACAGCCCTGGGTGATGGGACACAGCCGCAGCTTCCCTCGGCTCGCCCTCTGCACGCTGGGCTGGACTCTCGGCTCCCCGCTCCCCTTCACGCTGCAGGGAGAAGGTGCTGAGCGGGACAGATCCTGCCACTTGGTGCCCTGAGCCCCTGGTGCAGTGCAGAACACAGCTGCAGTGGAAGCCAGCCCTGCCAAGCTGCCAGCACCGGCGGGGCTGTTAAAGCGACCGACTGCGCGGGGCCAAGCAGAGCTGGGTCTTGGGAAGCTGGCAGGAAGAGGGCGTCAGTGTGTCACCCCTTGTAGGAGACAGGCATGAGGAAATGTGAATGCTGTTTGGCTTCCTCTTCCCACTGCAAAAAGGGACTAGACAGGAATGCTGCTCCAGCCCAAAGACAGCCACGCAGGACTGAGAAGTTCGGACGGTGGGATGCTGCAAACTCCTCACTGTTCCAGCCCTGCTCCTGCCTGGCCCCCTCACTGCCCCACAGAGCTCCTGCAGAGCAGCAAAGCTGGGGGAGTGGGGGACCGGCACAGGGGCTGCTACAATTCTGCCAAAGCAGCTTCATGCCCAAGTGAGAGAGGATTTAAGTCCTGCTCAGTGCTGGCAGGGGCCTGGCAGGGTGTGCTACAGGCAGGGACAAGGGCTAAGCCCTGTCCGATCACACAGCCTGGGCACGGTGACCCCCAGGAGAGCCGGCACAGCGCGGCCCCGGTGCCCGCACAGCCGGAGCGCTCAGCAGTTGGGGTCCCCAGAGCCACCAAAGCGCTGGTGCCTCCAGCCAGTGGCTGCTGTGTGATGGCAGGGTCACCCGCTGGCAAAGGCCGTGAAGGGGGGCCGTTAGGACCGCGCTTGCTGGACCACCCCTGCCCCCCAGCAGCAGCTGCTTACAGCCCTGTCTCTCCTGTCTGCTTTTGTGGGTTGCTTTCTTTTTTTTAATTTTGTGTTTTTCCCCCACAACCCCCTCCTGGGCAGCCTGACCCACAGCCAGGGTCCAGGCGCCACCTCTGTACTCACCGTGCTGGGCAGGACCAGGGGCACGCCGGGCAGGGGGCTCTCTGCGGTCCCCACGCCGGGACTTAGCACCACGTAGTTGAAGCCCATCTTCCCTCTGTTCTGCAGGGTGACCTCTGCTTCGGTGACTTTGTTAAACAGCTGGAGAGAGGACAGAGGAGTGGCAAGATGAAGGCACAGGCCTGATACTGGGAACCTCCTTCTGCTTTCACTGGGATGTGAGCAAATGAACTCAACGCAGGAGAAAAGCAGAGGCAGAGGACATACGGGTACTTGAGTCTCCCTGGTTAACCTGGGTAAGCCACCACCACAGGGCACCCCTTAGCCCTACGCAGGAACAGACACTGATGGTGGCACGCAGAGGGGCAATGCCAACCACAGAGATCAGTCATAAAGAAAGCAAAGAGGAGACAAGCTCTCTGCACCTCATGGTGTGTCATCTCACACCCAGCTGGGACAAAGGAGGTGGTGTCAAGACACTGCAGAAGAAAAAGCACCTGTAGTGACAGCAAAATGGGAGACAGGGCCAACAGCTGGAAATATCTGTGGGGTTTCTGACCGAAAAGAAGTGGGGATTATTCTAGGACATTCTCTCCAGCTACAGTGACTGGGAAGCCCAAGTTAACTTCCTCCCTGGTTTATTTTGCTGATTAATCAAGAACATTAAAAGAGAGCACCTCCTGGGACCTCAGGCTTTAGGAGCGGATCAGCAGATGGACGTCTTGGGGCACGTCCCTCTGGAGATCACCACTGGGACCCTGCCTGCCCCAGGAGGCGGCATTAGTTACCTTGAGGAGGAGGAATTCCCAGCTGGAGGGGGACGGACATGGTCATTAAAAACCAGCTTGGATGCAGCACATATCACTCCAAGGTTGCACTTCCAAGCCATAGAGCCAACAAAGTAGTTGGGAAGGGGAGAGAGCCCCAGCCCTAGGTGGCAGCAACACGTCGGTGATGGTTTCACGGCAAGGACCTCTGCCAAGAGAAGCGTGCGGTACCTGCAGCCCGCAGTCGATCTCCATGACGTCTAGGAGGTAGTTGATGAGTGAAGCCTCCCCGCTCAGCGCGATCTCATAGGTCGGGCCTCCTTCCACCCTGCACAGCGCCGTGACGTGGGCGACGATATTTGTGTGGCCAAAGAAGGTGAACATGACCCGCTGGCTCTTGCCTGGCTGCAGCACACCGCAAAGCGGCAGGACATCGAAAACCTGGAGGTAGGCGAGGAGAGATCAAGATGTCAAGCATGGAAATTGATGCAGAAGAGCAGCCACGGCTTGGAGCAAAGTACAGACGTGGCTGGAGGGGGCTCTTCCTCAAACACAGGCAAAATCATCCTAATCTCATCCTGTACCCATTCCACTTAGCAGTGGAGGGGCCACAGGAAAAACCTTCTCCCATGCTCCCTCATTAATTAATACACTACATATTAAAAGTAATTTGGGATGTCTCCTGGCAGCAAGAAATTCTCTCCACTGCAGAACTTGCCTTTAAAAGCACCTTTTACTGCCCTAAGCAAAACACAGTATTCAGAGGTGAAAGCTCTCAGAGCTGGGGGGAGGACTCCAGCCCAGCTCATCTGATGTTTTTCACTCTCTCCGATTCGCATGCTGCGCGCTCTCAAGATGCTACAGCAAAAGCTACCGCAGAAATTTCCTGTTGACCACTTGATTAGCAACAAGATGAAGAATGCCCTCCATAGCTGCTGCACAGGTCAGCCCTACGACACGTCCTGCGTGGCCTCTCCAGTGACCGGTTGCTTCAGCAGCGCTGTGCGATGGGCTTGGAGGGACGCGAGGCCACTCTGCGAGCAGCATCGAGGGCCACCAGTGGGGAGGGGAGCTACAGAACTGCTTGCCACACTGGAAACGTGGCACAAGATGGATTCCCACTTACCTCCTCCATTCCCAAGCTGACGGGCTCTGCCTCCACAGACTGCATCAGTCTGTTGATCCCCACCAGGCCCTGTGTCTCCACAGCCCCTTCCAGCTCCTCAGCAGGGGATGGCAGCACCTGCAAAACAAGCACCATGGGCTGCAGCGAGCACCTGGCTGGTCTGGGCGAGAGCACTCTGCTGCAGGCTCCGCCACCTCACCCAGCCAGGAGCAGCTGAGATGGGACCTGGGTGCAAATCAAGTACGGGTATGTCCGTGCCATCCGTTGAGTGGGTCCAAGCCCACCCACAGGTGAGACACGGGCTCCGCCTGCGCTTCCTACGCACAAGCGTGCATGGGGAAGCTGAGTGCACCCAGCCCTCAGTCCTGGCAGAGACCTCAAGGGCATTTTGCACCCTTGTGCCAGACCAGCTTCGCTCACTCCTGCCCAGGGAACGTGCCCAGAACCCCATGCCTTGACAGGTTAGGTTCTTCATGACAAAAACAGGAGCACAGCTGCAAGCGAGAAGTATCAAACCAGGAAAATAAGGGCTTGGCACAAGTATCCCATTTCAGAGAGTGCTTAGGTTTCATCTCGCGCACCCATCAGTGCTGGAGAGCTGAGGATCTTCCCCAGGTCACTCTCTTGAATGACACCTTCCTGAAGAAGGTGGCAGAGATATTCTTCTGTCTCCCAGCAGCTGAGAGCTGGTGTTTGACCTCAGCGGTGCCATGTTTCAAAAGGAACCTCATCCCCTATTTAATAAGCGAGGGCTTTGTGAGTGCTTTTGAAGTGTGGCAATACCTGCTTCTTCAGTAACGTGAAGAAGGGCTTTGTGCTGGGGCCTTGGCATCAGCAGAATCTGCAAGAATTTTTATGGGACATCTTTACACCTAATCAGAGGCTACATCTCCCCGGTAGATGAAGCTCAGAATCAGAAGATTCAATGCTCTTTCTCTCATCTCCACATTTTCAAGCCTAGCAAAGCTTTGCCAATCACCTATTCCCAAAGATTCTAACCCGCATCTTTCCTAGGCCTATGGTCTCCCACCTCCCCAGGGAGGTTATGTGGGTATTGCCTTGACACAGTCACACAAGCAGAAGGGGAAGCTGCAATCCAGGCATATCCTTTGAAGCCTTTTGGATCCTACTTAGCCACACCTACTGGATTTTCTCTGGTTTGTTTCTGCATACGTTGCAACAAAGCAGGAAATAAAGAAGATTCCACGCTTCTATCCAAAAACATTCAGCCACGCTATTCTTTACGTCTACGGGGTATCATTTCTCCTGATCCAGAAAAAATGTGCCGTTATAATGTTAAAATGACCAATATTTGGATGTGAGCAGGTGCAACCCCTCTCCTTGACCTTAATGTCAACGCCAGTGCTTTCAGAACTTCCCATGCTTTCTTGCATCCTCTTTTATTGCCCCAGGAGCAGCCTCTGTCCCACACGATGCAGAACAAGGCGCCAGTTCCCACTAGCACAGACATCAAGCTCCAAAGCACCGAGGTTCACCAGGAAGGTCAGCAGACCAAAGGCCATTTTTCATGCCAGGAGGAAGAGACAATGACCTTGAAAAGTCTCATTTTATCAAAGATGGCTCTGTGGCCATCCCTGCAATACTGCAGGTCTCGGGTGAAGGCAGAGACATAAAAACATGCAGCTCCAGCTGGGGGTGAGAAGGTGGTACCTGGAGATCACAGTACTTGGCACAGCTTGATACAGGAAGGAAACTGGAAGCCTTCACATCATGATGCAGATAAAAGGCTCATTTTACAGTGTAAAAACGAGCTAAAAAACCCCAAACTCAGCATAGGTCTGTAGGATCTCAGTGGGTTTCTCCAAGCAAAACTACCCGATTTCTCCCTCCCCAGAAGCCCCATGTCCAGCCGCTGGCCCTGCTGCCCAGCCCACCCTCAGGGCACACGAGAGCAGGGCAGCTAAAAGGGGGATTGGCACAAGCACGGCTTTTCGGTGGCAAGCTGGGGGAGGCAACGCAAGCGGTAGGTGTACAAGAAAATCTACCTTTGCTTCCAGGGAGTCATCTGCATCTGCTGGCTCTTGGGCAGGATCCCCTGTGGCTCCCAGGGCTTCAGCTGGCTCCTCCACACCTCCATCCCTGCAGCTGCTCCCTGCAGACACCGAGCGCTCCAACCAGGCTCCCTCCTCCTTTGGTGGTTGGGGTTTGGTGAAAAATTTCGGTACCGGAGGGCTGAACCTGGAAAATAACATGACTTTGATTGTGGACCTGCAGTGGGAGGGAGGGAAGCCTGCACGAGCAGCTCCTCGGCAGGATGCGGCCCCCGGCTGGGCACTGGTGGTGTGAATTCAGTAACGGGTCTGAGCCAGCAGCTCCCAAACCAGGATGGAGCAGGTCAGCATACGGGGCTGCCTAGGGATGACGCTGCTGTTGCGGCGGTGCAGGCAGCTGGCAACTGGTTGCAAGGAGAAATGGAAGAGGACACGGGTGAAAGCCTTGTAGGGAGGTAAAAATCACAGCAGGAAAGGAAGAGACACACAGACTGTGCAAAAAGGTGAGCGCCTGAGACACAAAGGGGCAGATCCGGAGAGCAACAAGCCAGTGCAGAGCCACCAGTGCCCTCCTGAAAGCACCCACAGCTGCAGACTGGGCCTCCCCCACCCAGAGGGCCAAGGCGAGAACTTCTGCAGCTCCACCAGGTGCTAACCCGGAATATTTCCCCTGACACCACCCGCAGCTGCAGGTCAGCACAAGCAAGCAGCAACGCCCGAGGCTTTCTCCAAGCACGTAAGGCAGGAGCAGGGATAGAGCCCGGAGCCTGCTGTGCCCTAACCCCGACAGAGCCCAGCGCCGTGCGGGGCACCCACGGAGCCCAGCACGGGACACCCCACACACGCGGGGCAGCGTGGAAAGACCTGCTGAGCAACTCCGGGCAGAGACACGGCTGAACAGCCCGTTGATCCCTGAGGAGCGCCGAAGCAGCAGCGATCGGTGCTCCGGGGAAGGGAGCTTTGGGCATTTGTAATCAATACACGGCACACGCCGGTGACAAGGCGCAGCTCCCTGCTGTGCCACCGGCATGCCCTGGTTGCGACACAACGGCTCCAGCCGCACCTCGCGCTCAAAGGGCAGCAGCTCTGCTGAAACAAGGCTGTAACCGATGTGGCATGATCACCTCCCCAGCAGCTTCTACACACAAACCATTTGAGGACCAATTTGGCAAATGGTTCAGCAAAGCAGTTCCACAGCTCATCCTACTGACAGAACTGAGTTGATAGTCTGACCAACACGTGTCAGTAGAAAGTGTATGGTTTAACATTTTCAAACAGTCCCAGTGACTCAGACTACATTCCCTGTTTCAAATCGCAGCAGGTGCTCACGGTAACTCTGTTCATCCTTCCAGTGCCCCATGGAGGGACACGCTGGAACCGTGCCTGCCTGTCACCACGCCTATCTGCAAGTGTTCCCGGGGGCAAACGAGCCCCGTCTTTCACAGCACTGTGGGTGCTTCATTCCCAGCCGGGAACTCAGGGCCTTTAATGACGTGCTCCCAAATGAGTATTTGTCTCTGGCTTTGCAGCTTATCATTAAAGGCCGGTTTCCATTTCTGGATTAGAGGCTCTGCTCCTCACAACCCCCGAGAGATCCCACCTGACTTGTCCTTCCTGCAGTCACATGCAAGAACAAGGCTCTGCCCAGGCGAGCTGCCCCAAGCAGGGACCGATGAGCAGCAGCGCCGTCACCCCCCCCAGCCCCCCTCTGCCTGCTACTGGGACCCCATGGGGGACCCCAAAGGCCACCTCGGCACCGTCCACGTGGAAGAGCAAAGCAGGGCTGGAGGGGACGAAGGCGCGCGCTTGCCCCTGCAGAGCATCGCCCATCTCCAGTCCCGCCAGTGCAACCTTCGCTCCTCTCAGCCGAGGCGCCTTAACAAGTATTGGGGTGCCCTGAGGGGTGACCCACCTGCTCAACACCTCCAGCAGCCACTAACTTGGGCATCTGCCTCAGGATGAAATCAGTCCAGCTCATCTGCAACAATGGTGCCTCCGGGCAGCCTGCAGCCGAACGCTGCCTGTCCCTGGTGACAGGGAGATGCCCCCGGCGCAGGGGCAGACACATCCAGGGCCAGGAGCACTCGAAGCCCTCCAGCTACACACCAGTCCATGCACCAGTTCAGCGCATGGCTCTGCCCATTGTCATGGTGGTTGTCCCAAAACTGCTAGCTGTGACTCCTCCTAGCCAGGCAATGAAAGCGCGGCTCTCAGAGCTGCTTGTGATAAATACTGCAGGTTAAGAACAGCTCCTGAGGAGAGGTAAACCCCCGAGATGCAAAATCCATGATCACTTACGAAATTACCCTCAGTTGTATAGAATGGCTTGAGGCCACCTCATGGGATCGTGGTGCCTAGACAACAGTATTTTTCACTCTAAAGCAGAAGCCTCTGGGACCTGGTGCTGGGAGATGATGTGATTAGTGAGTCCTGCTGTGGAGAAGCACAAAGCACGCAGAGGGACTTTTTCCAGTGAATGAACAATAAGAAATGTAACATGAAAAGAAAGGGAGGGAGGAACCCAAGGTGCAATAGAAAGCTGACCCCTGGGACAAGAAATCTTCCTGGTGCTGAAGGGGGTTGTCTTCAAAACAGAGAAGAAAGGGGAAGATGCTCAGCATCAGCCCAAGCTTTAGGCAGCTCTTCCCCTCCAGCACCTCCTGGCCAAGGCTGTGAATGCAGGGAGGAAGGCCAGGAGCAGAGAGCAGCTCCTCCACCTGCAGAGAGGACCCATCCCAAACCAGAGGGGCCGAAGGGCTGTGGACATGCCTCCATCAGCACTGTGGAGCTGAGAGATGGAGCCTCCTGACATAAGCGGGTCAGCCTGGAGCTGGAGGGGCTGAAAGCAAGGGGTTAAGCCCTCCAGGTCCATCTCACCCAACCTGGCCACCCCTCAGGTGAGACAAAATGCATCCAGGAGTTAACAGTGGGGATTTAATGGCAGCGAAGGGCAGATTGACACCAGGGGGAGAGGAGTCCTTCCTGCTAAGGCCAGGACAGCCTTGTGTCACCCACTGTCCCCAGCCTCAGAGATGTTGAAAGAAAATATCTCAGACTGTCTCTTGGTTTCTGAGCCTGCTAGGGCCACAGCTTCCCACACCCGCCCCCCAGAATAGAGGAGCTAGAAATCACACTGCTTCTGCAAACTACACGTGAAGATTCACACAGGACGACATGACCCGGCCGCCTGAGGCTGTGCGAGAGCCAGCAACATGAGGACCGTCCCCCCAACCCTGCAGCGCTGCAAGAGGAGTGCCCCAGCTCCCACAGCCCGGCCAGCACCGGGGACAGGAGCCAGAAGCCACCGCCCCTTTGCATGAAATGCAAGAGTTTTAACAGTGCTGAGACTGCTTCCCTAGTGCATGGCACCCACGTGTGGAGCATCCTTGCCCAGGCCCCCAAGGACCACCCGCTGGTGCCCCCACTAGCCACGGCACTGGGTTAAAACGAGCCTCCCAACAAAGCACGAGCTCTTCTCAGCTCATCACAGGGAAAAGCACCCGAGACCGCATGCCCATGAGGCACCCGAACAGCCTACAGGCCCCTACAGTGCACTTTTATTTCTCCTTCAGGCCATCAGATGCATATTAAAAAGGCACTTTGGAGCCAGCTACAGACAGCTCAAGGGTGTTTTCAGCTGAAAACAAAATAATATAATACAGGCGCAAACCAAAAGCCTTCCCAGTGCACCATGTGGGAACACTGGGCTTGAGCTGGGCCAGCTGGCCAGCAGCTGAGGAAGGCAGTGGCGAGGGTTTGCCCTCATCAAGAGTGACTTCTGAACAGCATTTCATCCAAATGGCCCTGAAGCCTATTTCTTTGCTGGGATAAATTCCCCTGCTGAGCTAAGGTTTGTGTATTTACTGAACCACCCACTGAAATCCAGACCAGGCAGCGGAGAGACAGAGGAGAGAAGCAACATTGCTGCGGTGAGACCCGACACCTCCAACTCCTGCCTTGCACTCGCTGCAAGGGATTAAGCTGGATTTGGCATTCATCTAAATCCAGCGAGCAGTCCCACTGTGACCAAGTATTAATTAACTCAAAGTTCATACGCAATTTCAACAGCCACTTACTTATCCAAGTCAAAAACGTGTCAGTTTTGAGAGATGAGGGAGAATTTTGATTTCTTGTTTGAAAGCAGAAATTGTGTGGGAATGGATGCAGCAGAATTGAAGTGTCTCACGTTCCCGGGGCAGCAACCAAAGCTCGCCAGCACCTTGAAGCAGGAACCACAGGATTTGATTTTTGGATGCACAAAATTCCTTGGCTCCTGCTGAAGCCCACAGACCTTGGCCATTCCATCACTTTAGATGAGAAGAGTCAGAGGAGGGCCTGAGGCCCCTCAAGCTCCATGTGACAGGGCTCATGCCTCTCCCAGAGTATTTCCATGAGATGTGGCTGGTCCAGTTTTGCAGGGGAGAGGCACTAAAGCTCCTCAGGCACTTTGGTTCAACCGAAGCTGGACCAGGGCCAGCCACCACTGGCACTGCAGGCACAGCAGCTCTTTGTGGAGATCACCCTGAGGCAGCAGTACTTCCCTCTCTTGACAGGTCACAGCCCTGGAAGAGTCTCCACTGACTTTACTGGAATTATTTTGACTTACACTGCTTTTACAGATGGTAAAACATGACCCAGTAAGTCCTCTCCTTCCTCATGCTTTGCACGTCAGCCAGGCAATTTATAAGCATCAGGTGAGCTCCTGACTCTCTATCAGATAGAAAAATGCTTCTCAATCAGACTCTGGCCAGAGGTCCCTCTGAACAAATCAGCAGCTCTAACAATAAATGTAACTGTAGTCTTTGTTCAAAATGAAACAAGCCCTGACAGCTGTATTTTGCAGATGCTATTTAAAGTAATCGGCACCCATTACAATTGTACCAGCTGCTTCAAAAATCAGCTCTGCCAACAGACGACTGCATTGACTCCCGTGACTGATAGCAAAGGAGGAGGGATGTGCTCCAGCCGTCTTTGTGGCAGGGATCTGGACACTCACCGTTTCAGGATGCCTTCATGGGGACAAGCACTAGAGCTCGGAAACACAAAGGCTGTGGCTGCAAGGGTTAAGAATACTAGGAAGCAGGGGGGAGCAGAAGTGGTTGAGCATAACCAGCTCCTGGGTGATTAGAAAGGCAAGCAGGAGGCTCCCAGCCCTGGGAAGAGAGAGATTCTCAATGTCCTCTCCTTAGGGAAAGGCTGCAGGAGGCCGAAGCTGGATCTCAACAAGTTTGTGAAAAGGGTGAACAGGACAGTCTGAGGTGGTAGAGGCCAGGCTGGGCGGGCTTGGCAGGCCAGTTTCACCCTAAAGGAAGCCAAAAAGCAGCTCAAGCCTGACCTGGGGCATCCTGGAGGTTGAGGACCAGCAGGTACCTGGGCTCTGCTCAGGCACCCATGTGCTCTGGGTGCCTCGCTGCACCCAACGGCAGTACAAAAAGACCTTGCAACCCCCGGCCAAGCACCCTCCAGAGCACAGGGGCTCGCAGCTGCACCACAGGAAAAGCCAACCACGGCCCCTCTGCCCACCAGCTTGCATCACTGTCTCTCCACGGTGCCAAGAGCTGAGCGAGGAAAAGGAGTGAGATACAATGACGGCCCATGTCCTGAAGTCCTCACCTAGAAGGAAATGTCCCCGCTCATCTTGACAGCATCTGCTGAACCCCAGGAGGTGCCTCCACTGGCCCGCACTGGTGCAGGCTGCCCAGCACGCCCGGGGTGGGCAGCGATGCCACAGCACACCCTCCCAACGGGGCTCTGCAGCGGGTCACCGCGGGGAAAGACAGGAGAAGGTAAAGCAGCAACGATAACTAAGGCAGAAGGAGAAGCAAACCAAAACAAGCTCCAGTTTCATGTACTTCCTAGGATCACATCCCCAGATCACTCAGATGCTGAAGCTCCACCCCGCTGAGTACGCCAGCACCGCCACCCATCCCCTGTCCAGAAGGAGCAGGGCTTGTGGCACCAGCAGAAATCACAGATCTAAGGCTGTGCGTGGCTTTCGCCTTGTGTAAAAGGTGAGTTAACGCCACTGCTGAGTTACTAAAGGTCACTCCCACAGCACAACATCATTACCCCCTGCTTTACCAAGAGCAAGGCAGAAATACTCCCAGGAAGCGTGCTCACAGGCCAATGGCCCCACTGAGCTCCTGGGGCCAGGGCAAGGGACGAGCAGACAGGATTGGCCTGGTCCAGGTGACACCGGGACAGCTGGGGACAGCTGTGGGGTGATGGAGGCAAGCGGGTGAGGGAGAGGTGACAGGTCCCACCGAAGAGGAAGCAAGCAAAGCAAGCTCACAGTTGGAAGGGTTTCACACAGACAGAAAGATGACTCTCCTGAGGGCAGAGCAGCTGAAAAGGCGGCATTAATTGAGTCAGGCACTCTCAAAAATGCATGACATGTCACAGCTGGCCCAGAAGGACCCTTGGGGTGCCCAACCCCCCGGGACTCCTGCCTCCTGCTACAAGAAGCGGATGGTGGGAAATAAACCAATCCTTCCGGCACCAGCCTACACCATTAACTCTGGGGTGGGCATCTCTTTGCGCTGCCCCACTCTTTGCAGAGCCCCATTAAATCTCCCTGGGACCTGAAGTCCTCCCCAGGCTGCTGTGCTGTAGAGAGCTGAAGGTTTGCCCTCTCTTTGCCCCTGGCTGCCTCCCTGTCCAAGTCAGGAGACACAGACTGATGGTGATACATCCCCGACATCCCAAAGTCCTCACCTGGGCTGTGTGAACACGGGGTCCATTCTGCCTTAACCCAATTGCTACTTGTTCTCTGAGCTGGCAAAGCAACCCACCTGCTTCTGCGAGCAGCGTGGCAACCTGTCAGAGTTCAAGGATCACCTGGACAATGCTCTTAGTCATATGATTTCGTTTTATGTGGTCCTGCAAGGATCAGGGAGTTGAACTTGGTGATTCTTATGGGTCCCTTCCAACTTGAGATATTCTATGAATCAACGCTCCTGCGCTGCTACAAGGGCAGTAGCAACAGCGGGTCTTCACACTGTGGCTGTTTTCAGGGATGAGGAGATGGATCAGGCGGATAAGAGATGATTTTTTTATAACACGCGCATTTAACAGAGCCTGTCACAGCATGGAGTGGCTCCTAGAGCACATGGAGCTGGTGCCTGTGGCCAAAGAAAACCTTGGCAAAGAAAGCACTGTGGACCAAAACATTGGCTTTAAGCAGGAAAAGTAGCACCCATGGGGCTTCCAAAGCCCAAAACGTACTGCCCCGAGGAGCTGATGGCACCGGGGGGATGAGGAGGGGGTATGCTCTACTGCCACCCATCTGAGACTCCCCATACCAGGGGCACGGTGGATGGGTGCATTCCGGATGGACAGGCTGCTGCTGCTGCTGCTCCCTCTCCCCTCCGCTGGCTGACAGGGGACTGCTGTCAGATTTGTACCTTGCACTGTTGTTCACTGCCTGCATTTTCCATTTCTTCCTTGTTACAAAAACAACAAAGCAGAAACCCCATCAAATGTAACAGAGAGTGGGGGGTTTCTGGTCAGTAACAAGGCTGAGATGGAAGGAGAGAGAGCGAGGAATGAGAAGTTACTAATGCTGTAGGAAAACCCACTTGGGAGGAGAAAGGCTCCTGGTTGGTTCAAAACACACTGGCCGAGAAAATCCTGGATGGAAAAGAAAGAGTGATTTTCTACATGTTTAGCTCAACAAACCCTTTCCCCAAAGAATCTACTGGCAATTCATTACACTGGATTTGTAGCTAAGAAGTTCCCACTCCCCAGACACGCCAGATCAATACACAGAGGGGGTTGGACAGGTGCCACAGAGGGGCAGAGCTCCCTGCTGATCCATCCTGGCACACGGACTGCTCGGTGTGTGTCAGCTCTGTCCCAGGGAGGAAACGTGTCTTGCATGAAGGGGACAAAGAGGTGATGCAGGAACAGCAATGCTCAAAGTAAATGACAAGGCACGGGTCCTTAATAGAGGATGAAAACTCCAGAGAACAGCGAAGTTTGGCGATGAGGCTTTGGCAGCCTTTGTCACAGGTCTCAAAGAAAATCCTTCTATATCCTTTGAGATTTAATGTCTTGCCTTTGATGGGAAACCCAAACAAAGCTGAGGAGCCGGATACTGCCCTTAGAAAGGGGAACAAATCAGTCTTTCATAAAGAAACCTTTAAGGCAGGAAGTATGATGAAATCTCTGAATTTGACTCCAGACCTACAGTCTCCTGCTGGGTGACTCTGGTGACCCATTCCAACGCCGCAGAAAACATCGTGGTGCAAAGGCTTAACTCAGCTTTGAGCTATCAAAGGCCCAAGGGGTGAGGATAACGTATTCTCAGTCTGTCTCTAACCACGTAGAGGTCTAGAAGAAGAGTCACCATGAGAGATTGATGGCTCAGCAGTGCCAGAGAAGGGCCATGGGTTGGCGTGAGTTGGGCACGTCCCACCACACAGCAATGGTTGGACTGTGTTGCTTATATGATTGCTCTGCTCAAAGTAGCAGCAGTGATCAAAGGGTAAGTAGGAAAAATAGGTTGAACAATTTGAAGCAAAAAAGATCTAAGCACACAGTCTTGTCCAGGCAGAGGAACATGTTTCTCTCCTGGCCAAAATAAACGTGTGTGTCTGATCGATGGTGGGAGTCTCTGATGATGGGCTCCAGCAAGGTCAGATGGATGGATGGTTAAACTCTATTGATCTCACCTTCATGAGACCTGATGTTTGATTCCCTTGCTGTCAGACTGGGTGAGTTTGATCTGATAATTTAGAATACTAACAGTTCTTAATGTGGACCAGAAATAATATCTGACATGCTGCCCTTCTGCCAGGCTCTTAATGAGCAACTTGAGGTGTCAATAGCTTGGAGACCATCTTCATTCCCAGCTCTGCCATGGAGAATCACATGGTGTCTGCTGAGGGACCCACAGAAAGTACATTTCTGCTTAATTAACATACAGAGCAGAAAAGGGAGCTGCCACAACATCCCCAGTGCTAACGAGTCAGTGAAGGGGCTATGCCAAGCCCTTCGGAGCAGAGGCTGCTCTCCTGCCAGATGCTCAGGACCCTCAACTGCTACTGACTCAGCAGAGTTGGGTGACCCAGCATCCCCTGGAAGAACAAGCACCTGCAGGCTCAGGTCCAAAGCCAGTTTAGGTGGAGACGGGTCAATTAAAAGCTGAAAGCTGATTCAGCGTTCACATTTCCAAAACCTTAAATTGGTTCTAAAGAAAGAAAGGAGTAAAGATAGACAGGCAACTGGCCAGCAAGTGGCCCCAGAAGAATTAATTCCACACAGGCTTTGCTGTAACGTGCTTGCTTCTCTCTTATTATAAAATATATGCATTGGTCTATCGTCAAAATTAGATTTTCATTCTAGCTTGCAATTAAACCCTAATCTAATTTAGCAGGAGATGACAGGGGCCTCCAGGCTGGGCTTACAGCTCTGCTCCTTCCCTGCCCACCTCCCTCCACCTGCTTCTGTGGGCTTTCCTCTGCATTTTAGGGTCTGTTCTGGTAGGTGCCATGCATCAAGAAGGGCCACACTAAAGACTGGTTGTTACTCGGTAAGATCCGGCTGTGAACAGGCTACACAGTGCCCAGGTCTTCTCCCCCAAGCTCTCCTCATTGCCACAGCTAATCTCCAGTTCCCAGTAGGTTGTCTCCTCTGAGCCAGATCCCAATTCTCTAAACAAACCTGATTATTGATGATCTCTATTATTTGTAATGGCAGCACTTCAACACACAATGGTTAACTTTGCTGGGTTTCCTAGGGTGCTATGGAAAAACCATTTGCTACTTAATTAAAACTGCCCGGACTAGACTTTTGACTAAGCAGAGAGGCCACAGCGGGAGGAACTGCTAGAGATGTGTTTATAAATGTGCTCCAGCACAACTGCAAGATTGCTCTTGGGCTTGTAAACCACAGCCCAGCGCTGGCTGGCCCTGCTTCCCAGGACGTTCAGACAAGTGCTCCCACCAACGCCTACAGCTGCACCCACAGCTGCAGCAGAACCTGCCCTTTCCCTGTAAGACACTAAATGGCTGTTTGGGGAATGTGATGGTGCAGTTTAACGATGAAAACTCACTTCACCAGTGTGGTGTTCGCCTCAGGCCACAAAGGTCTGAGAAAGCAGCTTTCCAACACCAGCCTTCCTTCCCAGGGGAACCAGTATGGGGGCTACAGTAAAGCAGCAGCAAGAGACTGTGTAGGTTCTTAGTGTAAAATGACAACACATAGGGTTGGCAGGGAAGAAAAATCATACATCTGCTTGTCCCAGTGCCTAGGTATGGGTTTGTAGCTCCAGAAATAAAGCAGGACTCTAGGTTATGGACAATGCAGGAAGTGTTGGTAGCATCTCACAGCCCCAGCTAGCGTGGAGAACGTTGTCTCCTTCCCAGCGTCAGACTGGTGGAGATCACTTATTCCCTGAGCACCTAAGCCCGACCACGGCTGGGAGGTGTTACTCCCCCAGGGAAAGGTGAAAGCAATTTGTCACACCACAGGGAAACAGCTTTGCTCTCTGCAAAGCACAAATAGGAGACGAGGAAGGAGAAGAGCTTCAAGGAGAGAGCAAAGGGGCACATACCTCATCTGGCTCACGCGGCTGTCCATCAGGAACGACCAGTTGTACTGGACAAGAAGCGGGCTGCAGTTGGTCATCTCGATGTAACGCACATCTTTGGTGTCATTCAAAATGCAGCCAAAGTCCAGGGCCGTGGGCTGGATATGGAGATTTGGGAAGCAGACTTCTCCCCGAATGGTGACCTGCTCCTCAGAAGGATGCTCCAGAAACTGTATCTTCAGAACCTTCTCCACTACCCGGCTACACAAATCCTCTTCATAAGCAGGGTTAAATCTGATGGAGAGAAGAAGTTCCTCCCCTATCTCCAGCTTCATGGGCTGCAAGGAAATGAAGAGTATTAATCACCAGTGTGATGAAGTCCCAAGGTCTGGCAGCACGAAACGTGGAAATGTTCAACATCTGACCCCAGCGTAGGCTTCTCAGTTCATCCTGTGTTTTCTTCACAGTGTGTGCCTGACTGCAAGCCCCACCATGCTCTGTCTGAGACTATCTCAGGCTCATCTCACTGTGCTCTGCATCAATACACGAGGAAAATAAATATTCTACTGCTGAATTCGGGCCCCACAGAGGCGATGTGATAAATACACACTAAATCAGCACTTGGCACACCAGGGCCTTTTGCCCCAGGTCTAGAGGAACTGCTTTGCCCTCCCAGCACAAGCAGCATGGCACTGCAGCCTCGCCCTTGCAGGGGCTAGTCACTGGCACAGCACAGAAGCAGTGGCCGTGCCTACAACGTTTAACAGAGCCCATGTCCAGCCCCTTCCTCCAACAACAGGGCAGGGGCCAGACAGCGGCTGGAGGAGCCTCCTCAGCCTTCCTGGAGGCAGGGCTGCCCCTGAGGAAAGCCAGCTGCTCTGGAGGGTATCTGAGAATGGCTGCTGGAGAGCTCAGTGACTTCCAAGAGACACCGTTATACACGGCTTGCCCAGGCCTAGCTGCCTGCTCCCCTCTCCTCACGTCTTAGAGCCAGGATGTATTTCCCCAGTTCAGATGATATTTTGTTTCCTTCAGCAGCTTGATTCAAATCTGACTTAGGTCAGGCCAGTCTACCGCTGAGTCTAAGGAATAAACTTCTCTGCTAGAGGACCTCCCAACAGAAACGTACCACCACACCCCCCCTCTTCAAACCCCACAGCGGGAGGGCCCACGGCTGCTCACCTGAGCGTCTGCAGAGAGGGGCTGCCGCTCCGCGTCACAGATTAAGAAGGGCTGCTCTAAGGCCAGGACGACGCTGAGTGGCAGGGCGGAGGCGTTTCTTAAAGAAAGAGGCTGGTGCTGCAGAGTTAGGACATCACCAGGTTGCTACAGAAACAGGACACAAGGGGAAAAAACAACATGAAGTAGCCACGAAACTCCTTCCCTTTCTGATGCATTTCAAGTTTTTCAACCCCAGAAGTGCATACACCTCTATTCACTATTTTTGTTAGTTTCTATCCTTCTAGGTGGTTTTTCTCTAAGTATATCAGATCCTTTCATGTTTAGAAACCACAGCATCCCCCGGGGACAGGGAAACACTCTGGCACACAGAGGAGGGAATAGGACCCTGAGAGGAGGCAGCTGCATGAACAAGACCAATAGCAGAAAGTGAACCCAGAGCACTTGTCTCCATTTTCTATCCTCTTGAGAAGAATGGCACAAGATGATTTTCACTCACATAGTCATTTCTTACAACCTTGTCAGCTCTAGTAGCCTCATAAGAGCAGTGATGCTGGTCAGAGGAGAAAAGCGAGCAGGATTTGGCCCACAGTGGAGAGCCTGCAGCAGCCTAAGGTTGGCTTTGAGCATCTACAGGCACATACAGCCAGGAGAAACCTCAACAGTGGCGCTGCAACGGGTGTCCTGCTGCCCCTGCTCCAGTGACAAGCTGTCTGTAGCCTCAAAGCTCGGCTCTGCCTAAGCTATTTCTTCCTGTTTATGCATTGCTCTGGGCTTCCTGCATGGTTTATATAAACTAGACAGTGTTTGGGAAACTTGTTCTGGATGTATTGACATCAAACAGCTGCAGTGTCATAACACTCAACAAATCCGAGCACATGGCATCAAGCAGACCACAGGCAGACATCAGGGACAGCTGAAAAGCTTCTAATTAAACCTGAACTGCCTCCTCACAGGATTTTGTGCTTCTCTGGAAGCCTGGGAACCAGAGGAGAGGCCTGAAAACACAGAAACTAAATAATGAAGTATCTTCTCTTTTTCAGACACCTCAAGGGAGAGGGAAAGGTGATGCAGGAGTCAGGATCCAGAGGCTAAGGGGCACCTGCTTTGCGCTGGTGTTATCATCACTGCAGCTGAAGGATGTCTGCGGGTCCTTTGAAGAAGGTGAAGCTTGGGGAATTGCAAAGAGCTACCATCCATGCCAAGAGCAGAGAAGGCAAACAGACAAAATGACAGGTTTTTCTCATCAGCCTGAAGAGCTGACAGGAATCTCAGTTCTTCTCAGCTTCCCTACAGGATCGGTGTTCAGACATCACCGTGCCTTGGAGGATCCCCAGAAGCCTCCCTTCGCCCCGAGTACAGGAACTGGTGTCTCTCTAGAAGTAGCCATGATCCCCCTCGGCAGAGCAGCTGTTCTCTCTGTTTTACTTGGGTGAAGTTAAAAACCAGTCCCATCTCTGAAAACACCCTCACTTACTTTACGAAGCCCCTCAGGAAGGGTGAGGAGGGGGTTTAGCATCGCTCAGCTGCAGCACTCTGCTCGCCCACCTCAGCCCCAGCACACGAGGTGGCTGTGCAAAGCCCACGCTGTTCTCGTGGGTCCCACACATCTCGCCCTGTGCCCTTGGCTCAGCAGCTCAACTCTGTCTCCACATCAAAAAGGCAGAATACAGCTGGTGGGACTGCTCCCGATCCCAGAGGGGCGAAATATTGATCTCAGTGTTAATGGCAAAATCTTGGTCCCGCTCAGCTCAATAGTCAAAGCCCCAGAGACTTGGAGAAGCCATTTAACTCCCTCCTTCGAACACAAGCACACGCCCCACCAGGCTTTCAGTCACCAGCCATGCTCTTCAGTGCCAGGATGAAATCCAGAGACTTACCTTCTCCACCCGGAAAGTGATTTCCCTGGAGGACATTTGCAGGATGGGAGCGATGAACTCGCAGGTGACATCCACTTCCATTATCGGAGCCTTCTCTGCCTTGCTCCCCACGACGGCATGGCACAGCAGCCGCTCCTTCACCACCTGCACGGAGGAGTCACCCGTCACCCAGCGGGGCCCAGCAGGGCGTCCCCAAAACGCACTGTATTTGCTGCCCACCCAACCACAGACCCTATTACCGCCATCAAGTTACAGCCACGGGACTCCTCAGCAGCCCCCTTTTCTTTTCATGCTGCATCCCATTTATTCTGCTCTCAAACGTCCGTAATGCCACACCCCACTATCCACAAAAAGCCCTTGTGAGTCATGTGCTGCTACAACTGTAATAGTCCCTGCCCCAAATTATTACTGTTTTGATTTGTCCCACTGCCAGGCATAATACTTACAGAAAGCTGTAGGAACTGATTAAAAAAATAATAATACAACTATATTAAGGGAAACAGGTGACAGAAGGGCCAATGCTAGCAAACCCTCCCTTGGAAGATTAGAGGACAGGATCCATGGGAAAAACCCAAATAGGCAGACTGTCTTCAGGTAAAGAGGAGGCCACTCATTCCTAGCAGGTACTGTGCCCTCCTAGAGCTGGTTTTAAAAGAAACCTCCCCAGGAAAGAGAGGTCTTGCAGTTTACATGAAAACCCTCTGCTTAAGCTGGATGCTCTTAAGACTTTTTCATGATTTCTCATGGTTTCAGTTCCCCATATTCCTGCCTTCATTTCTCACTCTTCCCTCTGATACAACACCACAACTCCTCCTCAGAGCCTACAGACTCAAAACCATCTGTGCTGCATGTGCGATGCAGGGAGTTGGGCTTCTGACCGACATCAAGAGTATTAAGTTCTCAAGACCCGAGGAAGGTGGAAAGCCCACTCCCAGGGTCTTGGCTTTGACTGCAGGAGCCAGGCAGCCACAGCTCAGCTCACAGATCCTCTTTCAGCTTTCCCGGCAGGACAGCCTCTCCAGCACCCTGATCACTTTATTTCCTTTCTTTTCCCTGCTTCAACAAAACCTTTGGGCTCCGAACTGCACAGGGACAGTCCCATTGCAGTCAGTTAGGTGAGTAATCAAGTATTCCTCAAGCTACCTACCAAGGCAGCCCTTTAAAACACCTTTCAAAACACAAGTATCAGCAGGAGCTTGATGCAGATTTATTCCACATTCGCCTAAACATCTGTGCCCAGCAGTCTTGGAGAGAGGGAATGCACACCAGGGTTAGCTGGAAGTTTCTCCGCAGAGTAGGATTTCCCCTGGAAATAAAGAGTCCAGGGAGGAGAACACCCCGTGACCCTGCTGAAATCTCCCCCTGAGCTGCCATCCAAGGGTGCTGCGAGACCTGGCTGCCCTTGGCACCCCGGGACTGGCTGAGAGACTGGGGCGAGCCGTTATGGAAATACTGACAAAGTCAAGCTGTCAATTGTAACAATCCCTGCAAACAGCTTCCCACGTGGATGAACATCACCCGATCGCTACAGCTGACACACTGTGTTCATTTTTCTGCTCCAGGACTCAGTGCTAGACAAGCCCTCTGCCCATGCTTGTCTACAGAGGAAAAATGATGCTACTCCCAGACACTCCCTCCCTTCACAGGTGTTTTGTTTTACTCACTGCTTCCCCCAAATACATTACTTTGCACTTTGTTATTTACTTTCTGCCTGTGCTCCTAGTCTAAGCGTAACTTATTTTCTCTGCCCTTCCTTTCTGCCTCAGCACATGACACCTTGTAACCTGCCATTTGCCCCTGAAGTAGCAATATCTCCTTCAGTCTGTGTTTTGGTATCAGCAGGTTGGGTTTACAGTAGCCATGGAAACATGAAAAAGCCTTAGGAACTGACAGTGGCCAGCAAGGAAAGCTGGTGCTGCCATGGTAGCTTGTGCTGTTAGAACAGTTTCTTGAAAGCACTTGCTCCTGATGGGGAAGGCTCAGCCCTCGGCGGGGACCTCACCTGAGGAGTGCTGGAGAAGCATTCCAGCACCATCTCTGTAGTCTTGCCCGGCATCAGCTCCACCCTCAGTGGCTGAACCTTAAACCCAGGGCGGGCAGGTCTGGGGCTCTGGGAGGAACCTTGGCCCTCGGTGGTGCTGACAGCAGGGACACGATGACGCCGGCGAAACGAGCCAGAACCTGCTGTTGACCAGTAGAGCCAACGGGTGCGCCGTCCTTTGTTTGTTATCTTGAAGCGGTAACAGCAGGGATCCAGGCTGGAAGGGAAAAGAGATGGAAAAAGTCATGGGAGCTGCTATCTCCCAGCGGTCACCCGGCTTCAGTACCCTGATGGCATTACCCGACTGCACACTCAGCAATAAAAGCACCTCCAAAAAGGCTGACCTAGCTCAAAGCTTCAGCAAAAGCCAGACCTTGGTTGCCCCTAAGTTTATCAGCATCCAGCAGCTGCTCTGTTTGCGTACAGCAAGGAAGAGCTGCATGAAGATCATCATCTCGGCTGCTGCAGACAGAGCATCACCAGCCTAGAGACCCTCCGTGACCTGGGCACCCCTTGCCTCGCTGGCGGGGCCCCTGCCCTGGCACCCCCAGTCCCTTAGGGAGCATCCAACCTCATCACCCCCAACACATCGTCCTTTGCCTGAACAGTGCAGGTGGTGCTGTGGTTTAGGAAGATAAATGCACTGTGAGAACACAGGATCAACAGAAGTTTCCCCAAATCAAACATGGCAGCAAGACCAGGTCTAGCTGCTGAGGGGATGGAGCAACGATGAGAGATTAATAACTAGAGCTAGATATAAACCAAAATGAATACTCAGTGGAAACTGATTTCTTCATGTAAGGAAACACTAACTGCAGGCTCATCTGGAGTAATTATTTTACCCTCTATAAATCTGAGCATGACCAGGACGTGAATTGTTCCTGGAACAGTTACTGGTTTTTTGAAAAGGACAGAATACACGGCTTACAAAATGCATGCCTGCCCCAGGCAGCTAAATGCACAGACCTGAGCCAAGAATAGAACAAACCAGCCGCTGAAACAGACTGTTAAAACATGATGCGTACAAGCTTAGTGTGAAATGGTTTCTGTGGTGGACAGCACAGACGAAAGCCTGGAGAAGCTCTGGGTGGATGCAGAATCTGTGGCTCTGGGAAAGCCCAACTCATCTGAGATGTTACCTGGGTCCCGTCTCAGCTCACCTGGGGCAGCTCTGCAGCCGACAGCAAAGGCAACAACTCCAGAGTCTGCAGAGCAAGACGTGAAGGGGGGCAGAGGACCATGACACAAATCACACTGACATCGCCCACTCCGTTGGGTAGCCAGTCTGTGGCTGCACAGAGCACAGGACACGCTGGACAAGCACCAACCCCCTGCAATGTCCCTGCGTATGTGGGTGGCTTGTGCATGCATATTTAACCCCCCAAAATCTATCCTAAAGAGTAGGATCAACCTGCTTTTTCTACCCCCAAATTTAGGGATTGGACCGCTGTGGACACTCTGCAGCCAGGGAAAGGAACAGGCACCTCAAAAAGACTATTATTCTCATCCTAAGAGGTGTCCAACACAAAGCAGGCAGCACTTTGAAAAGGCTTATTTTTCTCCCATTTACAGGAACAGGCCTGGTCAGATAGACGCGTTAGGACCAGTGAACCCCCTCCTTTGAGCCAAGCTCTTTAATTAACACCTTCCATTTATCCTGCCCAAACTCAGTGGACTTCTCCTCCTCTCCCTTCCAGAGCTGGTCCAGTGCCGCCCTCGCCTGCCCGCGCCTCAGGCTCCGCTGCGGCGGTGACGCCGAGGAAAGCCGGTGGGAGAGACGAGGGAAGAGCGACTACGTCTGATGAAGAGCAGCCCGGCAGGGGAGACGGGGAAGGCGAGCTAATGAGGGATGACACGGGGCAAAGAAATTCTGCTGCTCCTCAGGACCGCTGGGCAGAGGGCAAACAAAACAGCACCATTAATTTAGTCAAGGACCTGCTAACAAGCTACCACCAAGGCGTTCCGCTGTTGCGAGATGATACTCCACAGGGAAGGGAAAAACAATCAACATGATTGCAAAGGGAAATGTGTTTATACTTGTAATGTAGCATCTTCCACCCAGAGGCTTCCTTCTGTTTTCCTCCAAATCTCTTTTTGTTCAAGTGAGGAAATAGATGTATTATAACTAAAGACAAGTCAGTGACAATTTAACAACTGGTTTCCATTTTGGTGGCTTTTGAGGGTATCTAACAACTTTCAGATGGCCATAGAAGGTTTCTGAAGGAAGCCCTGTGGCTTCAGGAGAACAGAGCCAGGACCTTGAGCGCTGAAGAACAACCAGCCTGAAGGACTACAGCAAAACTGCCCCTTGCTGAGCCCACGGCAGAAGCTGAGAGATACCCTACCTGAAGTGGGGTCCCAAGTTGAGCTCCGGAGCAAAGGGTTTGTCGGTGACAATTGTGGTGCCAATGCCAACAGCCCGGACGGGGATCACGTAGGTGTGGCTGTTCTCGATGAACAGGTTCACCTCGTCCTTGAATTTCTCCGTGTCATCCAAGCTTGCTATGACAGCCACAGACACCTCTGTCTCAGGGGGAATCACTCCTTCACTGGGTTCAATCCTCCAGCACGAGCATTCACGAGCCTGTAAGACAAGCCAAACACTAACTTAGCATGGAAACCACGGACCCTGGGCTCTTGTGGGGTGCAGGAAAAGGAAGGGCTGAAGATATGAGGATAAAAACCAGAGAGGCTCCATTTCCCTAAATCCAAGCTGGAAACAACAACTATGCAGGAGCTTCTACAACCTGTATTTTACCTTCCTTTAACAGACTCACTTCATTAACCCAGTGTTGCCCAACCCAAGGGATGCTCATCCTCAGGAGGAGGTTATTCCTCCTCCAGTCTCTCTTTTGGAGCGCACGCCAAGGGAAGCTACTTCACCTCTCCTGGCTTCCCGACAATGGTGGCTGGGCTGGCATAAAGGCTCAAGGCCAGAGGAAGCCAGGACTGCTCAAATCCCACCGCAGCAACCACACGGCTGGGGGATACTGCTGAGAGCCTGAAGAGTAACTCTGCAAAACCGGCTGATCAAAACCCTGACACCAACGTCTTCTTTCCCAAGAGGTACTCAGTGCTTCTCAACAGCCCCCGAAGAACTGAAGCACTCGGTTCCCACTGATCACCAGCTGCAGTGAGGTGCCCCAGTGCCCTCTGCTTTGGAAAATTCAGCTATAAATGTTCACAGCAGGGCAGTAAAGCAATAAGCAGAAAGCAAACTAGAAGGCACGTGCCCTGTAGGCATGGCCCGAGCTTCCAAGCACTCTCTTCCCTCTGGTTTCTCATGGACTTCCCTCCACAGTTGTGGCAGTGAAGGTGCTGGACCCCAGCCCCTCTAAAACCACGCTCCCAGGGAGCAAGCCTGCAGAGAGGAAACACACACCGTGCTCCCTGGCCAGCGGGAAATGCACAGGGAGGCAGATGTACAGCTTCCAAGTGTCCATCACGGTGGTGGTGGTGCCTGCACCCCACACTTCAGTGCTGTGTTTGGGATGAAGGCACTGCTCACCCAAAACCCTGCAGTATTGTAAGAGAAGAGGTTTCCCCCCGCCTTTTTTATTTTTTAATGGAAAGCAACAGTGTGCTTGGAGGCCTGACATGATCCAAGCAAATGCTCGATCCAGGTGAGGTTAGCTCGAGTTTCCATCCGTCAGGCTGGCAGCACTCAACTCTAACAGGACACCAGCCAGCCCAAGGGAGAAGACTGTCAGAAAACCAAGCAGCACTTTGAAGTCTTGGGAAGCATTTTAAATAACCCCCCAAAGCAACCTCTGCTAGCAAGGGTAAGACTTTCTGCGGCCAGGGAAGCAAAAACTTGCTGAGCAGGCAGCGTCCCAGCAGCGTGTGTAGGATGCCCCAGCTAGGATAGCTCCTTAGGCTGGCTGTGCCCTGCATGGAGAGCAGGTCGGGTCTGCACACCTGCGTCCCAGGTGGAGCATGCCAAAGGCATCAACATTATTCCAAGTGCTGGCAAAATCAATCAACTCTGCTCCATTTAATTTGTCCTCTAGAGCTGCAAAAGAAAGTCTTTAAAAAAGCAAGATGAGAATGGGATGAAGGAAGGTTGTTGGCACAGGGTAAACTCTGGGGCCTCACACAGGATCCCACCACCCCTCCTCTGCTGCCCCTGCATCCCGTGCGCAGCCCATCACTAGCCTCAGAGGATCCACTGCGCTGCCACCAGCCGAGGGCTACCCAGCCAAGGCGTTCACACCAAGCTGGTGGCTGTTAGCTTTTCTTTGCCCTCTGATTCATGGTAGCTCACTGGAAAAGGAGACCTGATAGCTCCACCCCAGAGGTGAATCTGCATGTCTGCTATCTGGCAAAGCTCATTTATCAAAGCTTGGCAACAAGCCAGGCAGTAAATTGTACCCAAGAAACTATGACTGAGGAATAATGACAGGCTGTCTCGATGGAGCCAGACTTTGAATTTCCCAGGGTGAGCCAGGGCCAACAGCCCACTCCAGAGGAGCAGGAATGGCATCGTGTCCTCATTCTTTCCGTTAGCATTTGGTGTGGGTCCAAGGGGCAGCACGGGGCAGCACAGTGCACCACTGAACAGGAGACCTGCCGGGACCAAAAGGCTCTGCCGGGCCAGACTCACTCAGGCTTCCAGGTCAGCTTCTGCCTACGTGGATCCAGGCTGCGTCCCAGAGACAAGGAATCTCTTGGAGCCACGCTAAAAATTCCCCCCACTTTGAAGACCACGATCTAACTTCTGATAACGTCCCTGCTACTCGCTTATCCTTGAATGCTCCAGAACACAACCCAGCAGCCCTGTGCACTGGATAGACAAAAACAGTGGCTATTTTTGTCCCTGCAGGAGCTTGCACAGAGTCCCTGAGTGCTGGGCAAGGGTGGGGATCAATCACTTATTCAAGAAGCTCAATGCTGAGATCATTAGCTTCTCCCAGGACAGATTTCCACTGCGAATAAGAGCTGCCAGAATTTGGATATAAGACACCACTGTGCATCTAAGAGATGGATGGATGGATGGATGGATGGATGGATGGATGGAATGGCATTGATGGCTGGGATGGGATGGATGCCCTAAGGGACGACTGAGGAGCCACCACACTCAGTTCTCTTGAAGCTGCATAAAGCTAGTTAATTAAGTGTTCTGGTCATTCTGGCCTTGCACGAGTGAAAGAGGAAGCAGAACTCAGTATTAAAATGCAGCTGTACTTTACCAAGCCACAGCCCTAGCAAGGGAGCATTCACACCTTTGTCAGCCGACCCATAGCTCCTCACGGAGGCTGCCCATGAAGGGGAAATAAAACCCCGTCCCACATCAGTTGTGCACAGAGCCTCCTCCCGGGTGTTTCAGCAGTCCTGAGGTGGGGGACCCTGCGTTCTTCATTTCGAAGCTACTCTTTATCCGCACAAACTGCCACTGGCAGAAGAGAGCCCCAGACGGCCCCGAGCCCCAGCAGGAGGTGGAGGTCAGGGCACGAGGCTGGCTGGATGCTCCCACCAACCACCAGCCGCCTCCTGGCACCTCAGCACCAGCATCTCCTCGGCGAAAGCACGGATGGGGACCACTTTGGTTTAGCCTCTGCCCCAGAGCACCATCAAGGGGATGTTTTGTGAAATCAAAAGGCAGAGCCTCTAAAAAAACTAAAGTAGTCTGGCACTCACTGCCACTGACAACAGAGCCTAACTTGTCAAGCTTGGTTCAGCCAATAGCAGACTGCTGAGCGAGCTAACTAAACTTGTCTCCATTTGTGTCCCTGGTCCATAGCTCACCCCTCCAGAACCCATCTGCGCTTCCTCGCTGGGCTGGGGAGATCAGGGCCACCTGGTTTGATAACCAAACTCCTCCTGCTTTTCCTTTGGGAAAAGCACCCTCCTGAGTCACTCTTGCTTCTAGGAGCATAATTGCCTTGAAGATTCTACCCTTCTTTAATTCATTTAGCCAACAGGTACAGCATGATACGACAAGTTTAATTTCCCTAGACAAGCAGGATAACAATTTCTTCCATTACTGAAAAACAGCAATTCTGAAAGGGCATGAACTCATATAAGATACCTAACGTGATAAAAACCAAACTGCCCCCTGTGGCCAGGTTTCAGGCACCTTTTCCAAGGTCTCCTCCACACCTCTGCTCCCCTTTCTAAGAGCCACATGCTCTGGACTTAAGCCTGCTGGACCTAAGCCTGTGCGACACTGGGAGGGACGCAGCCTTCCACCTTCCTCAGGTTTTGGTACAACCTGTCACCAGGGCAAGACTGACGCTCCTGGCCATGACCCCTGCTCATGACCGATGCCGTGTGTTTCCAAGCACAGGTGGCTACAATGAATGGTTCCCTCCAGCTCTGGCAAGACCAAACTGGCTGGAAATCAGCAAATTGGTACTGCTGCATTAGCAAAACATGGCCTTTAAAACCTAAACTAAAAGGTGAAGTTTTGGAGCACCATGAGGCTCTGGTGAGACAGCTCTGGAAAGAGTTAAGCCTGTGCATCTGTTCCCGTGCTGGGCCTGGCTCATCCCCATCCCCCACTTTGCCAGCCGACATTCTGGTATATTTTGTTTTCTGTATCGGGGCGACTGACACTGGCACTGCCTGGCTCTCTGGCCCAGTCGCTGTGCTGGTGGAGGCGACTGATACTGCTTCTACCTGCTCCCCCGGCCCGGATACTGTACCAGTAACTTCACTCTCAGGTTCTGTAGCCTTTTCTCCCCCCTGAGGGCAGTGGGTGGTATTAAAGAGGACACGGTAGGCATGGGCAAGTCCCCAACACATTGCAGCGATTTGTGTCTCCTGGGTTTTGCCAGCTTGGTAACACACCCTTTCTAAGCACTCCATCAGCTTCTCAGGGCTCTGCATTTGTTTGGGAGTGAAATTCCAAAGCATTGGGGGTGCCCACCGACTCAGGCCTTCGCCCATCTTTTCCCACACCCCTTGCCACTCACTATTATCTGACCTCGGGGCAGGTTTCCAGGCACTGCTATTGTTAGAGAAGCGCCGCATGGCCCAAAACAAGATCTGGCAGGCATTCAGAAAGCATTGTGCTGCAATCACACTGGCCTGCAGGCTCCAAGGATAATTGAAACTCTCAAAAACCGAGAGGATCTCTTCCCCTGGCTCACCCACAGAGGGGGTGAGACCCCTAAAAAAAGCCCAAACGGCAAACAGGTACTGGCCCGCCCCCCCCCAGCGATACAAACACATTATAAGCAGTCAGGAGCCAGTACAGCAAAATAAGACCCTTTACCATTTTCCACTGATAACAAACACCAGCACTGAGAACACACAGTGGATATAAGGAATAATCCAGCTCCACCACGCAAGCAAGTGGGCCAGCATTGCAAACATTGTCTTATCAAACCGTACAAATACAAACAGAAAAATTGCACCCAACAGATTGCTCTAGCACACTCTGGTCAGGGTCTGTCCCTTTTTGATTCTTATTTCAACCCTCTTGCGCCCCACGTTGGTGCGCCAAAAAGGCTGTGTTGGTTTAGGCCCTGCCGGGACCGGAGACCACGTTGCTGTTGTCACTCCCCCACCCTCGGATACAAGTAGGGCACAAACCCCGGGTTGAGATAAGAAGAAATTTAATACAGCAGTGTAATAAACAACCTGAACAACAACAGTAGCTATGATAACAACAATAAACAGTAATAACAGTAAACAAGACAAAAGATATACAGAGAAATACCGCAATGGTTACAGACAGCCCCGTGCTCCCCGCCACCAAAGCCACAAAGGAAAAAGAATTCCCGTGCTCCCGCGCCTGGACCTGAGGTCAGCATGGTATGAATAACCTGGCTGGAGATCCCTTCCCCCTCTCTGCTGGGGAAAACTTAACCCTATCCTAGCTGAACCAGGACAGCATCTTATCTTCAAAAGTTCTGCTCACCTTGGAAGAGACCCCATATTCAGGGCCAGTGTTGCCCATATCCTGGAAAGTTAATTCAACACTCATTTCTAAATAGCATTACAGATATCATTTGAAGGGCACAGCACTGTTACCCACAAAAAAAGCATCTTGCCTTGCTCAGATAATGCTCTTTTCTCCCATAGAGCAAGAAGAAATCTTGACTTGACAGGAACAGCAATTTGCATGTGATGGTTAATACCACCACCAAGGTGGCACCATGGCCATCTGCATTACAGCATTTTCCTTTCCTGTTTCGAACAAGATACTAAACTTATACTTGCCCTGTTGCTGTCCCTTTATTTAATCTTGTTCTGTTTGTTGAGCTGACAGTCAGCGTGCTGTAACATTGCTGATGCAATGCTGCTGTGAAAATGTCAATCATAGCTCCTTCCTTTGAGCAGGGACCGTGATCTCTAAGCCTAACTGCAAACAGCCACGGTTTCGAGATCAGCCATCAAACAGGAGACAGGGAAATCACAGCTCACCGTCCTGCAGCAATCTCCGGGCAGGAAATCAAAGCAGCAGCTTTTCTGTCTTAGAGAACACAAGACTTGGGCTCAGGGGCACAACTGGATGCAGGATGCCCAAATCACTCACCAGCTGAAATAAGGGACAGCCTCTGCTCTCAGATGTACGTGTGCAGTTCACCCTGGCACCTGACTGCATCTCAGATCTTATCTCCAAAATTATTCAGTCCTCTCTTCTTCCCCTCAATAAACGGCCAGGCAGCCTAAGGCAGCAGCAAAGGGCGAAACTTCAACTGAGGCAGCAAAGCAGCACCAAAGGAGGCAGCTGCTGGGGGCAGGGAGCAGCTGGAGCACACCTCGCCTGCCGCAGTGCTGCTCCCCTGGAGCTCAGCATCGGGGGGATGAAGAGTCTGAAGAGCCCTTGCTGAAACGACTGATCGAGCAGGTTCTCAGGACCTGCTCCCTTGAACACCTCCGTGATAGCAGCAGCTGTCCTGAGAAGCCGAGATGCTCACGGTGGGGTAAGTCAAGCCTGTGGGGTCAGCGGGGGGGACTACGGAGCAGCAGAGCCCACCCTTACTGCAGGGCAAGAAACCATCCCTGACCCCCCTGCTATTATTGTTCTATTTATTGATTAGCCACAATATTTGCAGAGATGGCAGTGAAGCAGGATAGGACTCATTGCCCAGCCCCACGCCTTAGGGCCCTGAGGCAATGCAGAGGCAGAGACACCCTGCGAGCCCCCCGGGACACACAGGCTGCCCGGGGAGGGAGGGCAGGCGTGAGGCCGGACAGCAGTGCCGGAGCAGCTCTGCGGGTCAGGGCCTGCTATGAGCACGCAAACCCCGTCCTTCACACACCAGCACCACCCACCCCAGGTGGCTTGCTCTCTGCAGAGATGGAAAGCAGGTTTTCATTGTGGAATCAAAGCAAGCTGCCCTGGGAATCCCCCACTTTGAGGTTACGTTTATCCCCCAAACAGCTGGAAAAGCCACGTGAGGGAAATTCAGCCCCGTCCTCGGCCCAGGAGGCTGAGCCTGTACTCTCACACACTGCCTGATGCTCCATCCACAACACCCAGTCCACAGTGCCAGGCCTGGGCTAACCAGCCCCAGGAGTCTGACCCACCTGGCACGGAGAAGAACAACCCCCCTCCAAACCCTGCTTTCAAGCCCCTCACAGATCCCCCCTCCAGTGGGGAGCACACCCCACCCGGCCTCAGCGCACGAGCCCGTGCTGGCTGCATCAGCCCTGCTCCCCCTGCCAGGAGCAACCCACCCTCCCTGGGCCGTGCAGCTTCTCACCCTACGCAGCCTCCAGGATTAAAGAGCCTTTCTCTGCAGCCAGTCTCCAGAGGTGCTCTGCAACGCGACGGACTCCACCGTAGGTACACCACCATTACACTATGTTCTTGTGCAACAACCCAGCTGGTTTGACACCCAGCAGGTGTGAAACTCACCTCACTGCGAGCAGTTTGAGGCCAGACCTCACACCCTAGTCTCTGTCATTACCAGCAGTTCGGCACAAAGCAAATGCAGATCTAACAGGGAAACCGTGTGGAAACCCATGCCCTTTCAGGAGCAAAGGGCCACGGTGTTCTCTTGGTCTCAGAGCTCCAAACACATGACTCTTAGAGCTAAATACCTTCCACAAAATAAAGGGAGAACTTGCAACACTGATCCAGACTCATTTCTGCTCAAGCATCTACGCAAATTTTCTGTTTTACTCAGGGGTCCCCCAGCTAAAACTGCCCCCAGACCAGGCTCCTCTTGCTGCATTGTGATGGAATACATTGCTTTCTCAATCATCTAGTGATATGCAAATGTTGCATATAATAATTAAGTCACAGGTTGCTTGTCAGTCATTTTTGTTGGAAAATAGCTCCACAGACACTTACCATCGTTGCCCTGAAGGATGCAGGGATGACACTCTGATTGGAGAGGTGGAGAGTTCGGGAGGCATCTTGCAGAACTTGGATACTGCCAAAATTTATTTTGCTTGGATGCACGTAGACAACTGGTCCTTCTCCAGTGCTCACTAGATGGATTTTCTGCTCCAGAAAGCAGGTAGGAAAGATCAAAAAAAAGAAGAGAGAAAGTTTAAAATGATTAAACGGCTCTAAGGGTACTCCTAGACTGGGGGATAATTACGGCTGTTTGAAGTTTTCAGTGTTGTAAAACTGAAACCAAAGGCCTGGAGCCAGTGTGGGACCTGGACTGATCCCATCTGAAAGACACAAGCTCCCGTTATCAGGGGATAAAGAAACCCTGTTTCCCATGCTTGCTTTTTCACACCTCCTCCGCACTGGTAACTCTCCTTCCTCTACCTTGTGCCTGCTCCCACTCCTTCTACTGCTCAGTCTTGCCCCAGAGCACCCTCCCTGACTCCTGCTGCTGCACAGCACACTGGGACAGTGGCTTTAGTCCCAAAGCTACGCCTGTGAAAGCCAGCACCAGCCAGAGGCAAAGCAGGCCCTTCAGAGTAGAGATCACACAAGTTAGTTGCTCTGATTTGCACTTACGTCTATTCCTGGTATTATACGGATAATGGGCATTAATTATTAATAATACAAGCAGTATTTTTTCCTTTTGACAGTCTGAGACCCAAAAGTTCTGTTCTTGAAGAACTGTCACAGACTACTGGGGAAGGAATGTGGATCCCTTTGCTAAACCACCTCCTCACATCAGTAAAAACATTCAGGAGGCATTCAGGAGATTTAGCAGCATCATTTCCACTTGTTTCATTAAAAGTTTAAATCCCTGTAACTACTTCCAAAATGTCAGCCTTTCTTTCTGTTACAGAAAGCTTAAGGCTCACAGGAGCCCTCCGACATCCTCTTTCATCCTCAGAGATGAGAAGACATTTTAAAACAGCTGCTTCAAAAGTTGATATCCTTTTAAATTAAACCTTAATTAACTGTATTTGATCTTGATTTCAGCTAAATGAAGCCAGGACACTACAGACAACATTCTCTTGCCTACATTTCGTGGTCATTGCTGCTGTTGTGTATGCCTGACTGTGAACATCAGCCTTCAGGAAGCTTTAGTCCAGGAATGCTTTGCCTCATCCATTTCCAAGCTTGGCAGAAAAAAAAAAGTCTCCGTGCTCCAGGTGCAAGCGGCGTGGAGACTCATGAGTCTTTGGCTGGGGCTCTCAGCAAAGAGCTATGACGGGTGTTTCTCAGACGTGACGGGCCTGACTTTCAGCACGGCCTCTTACACAGCGCTTGCGTTAGCAGGATTCAGGGATGTCCCTGTGTGCTCCTGAACAAAAGGCCTAACGAAGCACCAGAGCTCTTCATCTAATCGCACAGCAGAGTACGAGACCCAGGGGTTGTTCTGGGCTTCAGACTGGCCTTCTTATCCTGTCTGACCTAGCTGTAATTAAATGCTGTGTCAGACACTTAGATTACCACCTGGGATGATACCATCCTTCCTCTTCTCTAGGTGAAGGGGAGTGGCTGCAAGTATACTTGAGATTACAAGACCTCCTGACCTCGTTAATGGATAGGAACCAGTAAAGTAGGATGCTTAGTTTTAACGTTAACCATCACTTGTGTTTCACTAGCTTTTATTTTTCCTGTATTGTACTGCAATGTATACTATTTCATTTATACTCTTTTCCTAACTACCCTCTGACATCTCACCCACTTGTAAAACATCTTGAAACCTGTAAACCCTTGCCTAGTGGAGACAAAACAGGCCTTAGACAGCCTGGTAAACTCCCTGAGTACCTCCCTGATAACAGGGACCTAAGAACGCAAGACAAGCGCCTGAGAAGACGCCAGTGTCACGAAAAGCGACTGGGAGCGGGTTTACACCAACCCCCTCGGAACAAACAGGAGCTGAAGGATGGTGAGGTCACTCCATGACCATGCATGGACACGGGAAACCTCAAGTTCAGCCAGCGGGCAGTGTGAGGAAGACGATGTGGACCACCAGGGGGGAGAAGACCCTCAGTCTATTTTTACAATGCACGCTCATTTACTACGTAAATGAATTCTGTATATTAGTCAGAGAGCTTTGCTAGTAGCTGCGGCACTTGTGGTGGAGCGATCCCCAGCGCTGCCCAGCGCTGCGAATAAAGAATCCCTGCTGAACAGTCATAATTCTGACTGTGAAGCTCTTTGTTTCACAGGCATTAGCTGTTGCGTATGCCACAAACCCCTTCTTTCCTTGTCCACACCAGCATATATTACAAGTTCTTGTTTTCCCGGGAAGGATCCCCGGAGTTAGCAACCCTGCCTGAGGCTTCACACCCCACCAAGAGGAGTCGCACCAAGGCCCACGTCCCCCAGAACTCACCAGAGGGGATCCGTCACTCCCAAACACTGCAACATGAGCAACAGTGTCCTGCTCTCCCGTCACCTGGGCCTCCAGCGTCAACGGGACCTCCACCGAGCTGCGAGGCTGGACAATCCCCCACGGCACGGGGCTGGAGTACCACACAGAAGCGTCCTCCTTGTGTTCCTGTAAGGGACAGAGTCAAACGCAACACACAGGAGTGACCTTGGGGGAAACTTTGAACTCCTCAACATCTACCACAATGGCAATTCACACACATTTTCAAAAACCCCTAGGAGAAAGCAGAAAAGTACAAAGCAAGATACAAGACTTGTATGGGCTTAGCATCCTCAGAGGGTCCAAAACCTGCTGCACCCACACCCACTCCTGTGCTGGCAGCCTCCTTGCAGAAGCTTTTCACAACCCTCTAAGTTCTCCTGCATGAAAGCACCCCAAAGACTAGAATATAAACTGCTTCCTAAAAAGTTTAAACTGCTTCCTGAAGTTTATATTCAGGTAGCTTCCTTTTCTCAGCAACCTTTAGGTTTCAATATAAACCAGCAAGGCCTTATCCAAAACCCTTTTTTTCCCTAATAAACCCTTGGTAACGTCTGAGGGCAGGAGGCGGATGCAATGCCAAACCTGAGGAAGAACCCTGTAGCAGCCTGGGAGATCGCTGTCATTCACAAGGGTCAGCATCTGCTGGTAAGGGAATTTTAGGAAGCACCGTCCGAACATCATGACAGGGTTGAGCACTCGCAGCGCAGGAACCACGCATCTAGGCAAAGAGAGGACCGAAAGGGAATTAGAGATACGAGAGAATGTGGAGTTCGTTTACTCCCCAAGTAGCATGAAACAGAGCGTAGCACATTTGTCAAATAGACACTTAATACCCCTACAGCGATAAATGGCCTTTAACTGCTTCTGACTCCACCACCGCCTGTAAAGGTGGGGCAAACCCCGGGACTCGGCCTCGCAGAGGCTGCCAGGTGCCCGGGCAGCGCACGGTGCCCTGTGCCAGAGCTCTCTGATCAGCTCTGCCCGCTCTTTGCCCCAGGAGGCTTGCAAGGACCCTCCCAACAGTCCCGGCAAGGCGTGAGCTCTGGGGCAGCCTTCCCCCCGAGTGCTCACCAAGGCTCAAAGGGCACAAGACCCCAGTGTCTCAGTGAGAACGACTGCCTCCTCTCCCACACCGCTGTTGCCCTGCCTGAGAACTCAGCCCTTTGCCCGGCGATGGAGGGCACAAGCCACCCCCTGCCTCAGGCAGTGGGGGATCACCCTCTCCCAGCTCCTGCACCCCACGGCTCCGTGCACTCTCTGTCCCCATTTGCACTTGTTTTACAAAACTGCAGCCCAGGCACTGACTGGATGACTCTGCCTGGGAGAGGGAACAGCACAGTGAACTCATCCCTCTTGGAATTAAACCGACACCCACCGCAGCACAACAGGGCTGAATCTGCCTGCAGCAAGAACAACTTCTGGCTTAAGTCTGAGAACATTAATGCTCAAAAGAACCAGAGGGAAGCAGAGAAATCTGAGCTCACCTTCCACATCAAGGACTACTTTCCCCTTCATAAGATCTTGCTTTGAGCTTCCCCTCACCAGTCCTGCCATAAGCCCCTTTCCCATTCCCATGCGCCTTCGTTAAGTGACCCAGACACCAGCTCTCAGCAGGCTGCTCACTGCGGCCCAAATGGATGTTGTATTTTGGCTGCAACCCAGCACAAGTCCGCCACTTGCAGGAAGGAGGAAAGATGGCCCTTTGGAAATTTATTACACCTCAAGCACCAAAACCCAGGCCAGTAATGAATAGAATTACTGTTCCCTTTAGAAAAAGGCTCAGGGCCACGCCTGTCCGTGGAGCGCAGGTGCTGCTTTCAGAACACTGCCCATCTCACATCTGGCTGGGCAGAACTACGTCATTAAGCAACACTTGTCACTGGGAGATGGATCCAGCAAACCACGTGCAAGGCAGCGTGGTGCTGGATGCACGAGGAGAGACGACGAGCTGCAAGGAAAGCGCCGATACCTGGCTGTGAGGAGCAGCGCCGACACCGCCCTGCCAACACCGCACACGTCCACCACCAGAGCCAGCTCGTAGCTCTGCAGAGTGTTGGAGCACAGGGTGACCTGGTGGAAGAGAAGAGCACCGAACACTTCATCACTCCCAAAAGCCATCGTGCACCTGTGCTGTCCTCCGGTTCTCGTTCCACGGGCAGGAAAGGGAGGATTTTGCCCTAACTCTTCTGCTGGTCCATGTGCAGAGCACAGTTGCTGGGAGTAACAAAAGTCTTCTGACATATCTGCTTTGTTAAATACACCTTGCACTTACCAGGGCACATGTAACCACTATTAGATTAATGCCCTACTCCCCACTGTATTAAAATTAAAAGACTAATTTTTAATCTCAACTACAACAGCATAAATGCAGAGGCAATCTGTTGAATTCAACAGATTCAGCTTTACACTGGGAAGCTGAGGGCAAAATGCAGCCCAGCAGGTGCTGTGCAGTTCATGGCTGCCAGAGATTTTTCAGTCCCCACTGGAGAACACGGCAGTGAATACAACTCATTCTGCTCATCAGGAGAGGACAAATAAGATTGGGAAGAAAAGGAAAGTGCTTTATACAATGACATCTCTCTTTTTAACAGCCACCTTCTGTCCTCACCCTTCCTTTGCCCACTTTAAATCAAAGAAACTGCTCCAAGCAGCTCTCAGAAACAGATAATGGCTTCTGCACTTGACCATATGGGACATGATCTTCAGCTGACCATTCTGGGAACAAAGCAGTGGTCCTCCAGAAAAGCCCCAGAGTAACCCAGCTAACAAAAGCCCAACACCAGTGCAGATATCCTCCCCGCGTTACGCTCAGAGCTAGCGGTGCTAAAGCCCTCCCATCCCTCAGTGAAGCTCCAGCTCCACCCGCTTCTTCCCATACCTGGATATCCAGGAATCCCAGGGGGCGGATGGTCCCTCTGCGGGGCTTTATGCTGAATTCTCTTGGCCTGAGTTGACGCTGGGCTCCCTTTCTCTGGAGTAGGTGAGTGTTGTCTGTCATCTGAGCAAGACTGCTGACACTGGGCTCTCCCAAGCCGTCCCCAAGAATGCGAAGGTTGAAGGTGAGGGGCACCAAGGAGGTGTTAGTGAGGCGACACGACAAGGTGTGAGGAAAGCCTAGGAAAATGACACAAATATGAATTTATGCACCAACTGTCCCATGATTCCTGATGTGAATAGCCTGTTACGATAAAACCGGGCTTGGAGTTTAGCTCTTTTCAATCTGAAGTACAGCTAACTGAGAAGTTACGCCAGGAATTAATTGTCACTTGAGCTCCCTTTTACGCTGATCGCAGAGATTCCTTCCTTGGAAATGGCCACTCTTGGCGATGCTGAACCCCACAAGTTTCTCTCTCTCTAGCTGTGAGGAGCTCTCTCGCCTGCCCCCAAACCTGCACCAATTAGTTCTCACAAGTGTCCATCCAGACAGACCATTTATTCTCAAAATTCAATGCCCTGTTGACTCTGGGAACACTCCCACAGTTTTCAGTATATAAAAGCAGGGTATTGTCATCGAGGAGAAGCTGCAGTAAAAGGAAGGATGGATGAAACTGGGAACGACAGCATGACGCAAAGCACTCTAACGCAGTTTCTCGAGGCAGGACCCTTAAGGCATCTCCTGTCTGGGGCCACCAGACCGAGCACGTGACAACTCACGGCCCCGCACTGGAGGCAAACCTGATGCTTGCTCAGAAATCAGCAGGAGCCATGTTCCACCCCACCTAACAAACGGGACACGGCTTCCACACTGCACACTGCCCTGCACAGGTCGGCATCACTTGAGCTGTGATACTCGCCTTCCCTCATGGAAAAGCAGTGACACAGCCACACCTGGGGGGGTGTTCTGCAGAGACAGGACATCAGCCCACAGCCTGCTCTGGCCTGGACATCTGGCTCGGCTGGCCAGCTCTGCGAGAAGGAGACATCTCCCACGGCCTGCTCACCAAGCGTCGTTTGAATACACGACGGGGAGGAAAACCAACTGCAGCCACAGCGGGGGGGTTCTCCATGTCCAACCACAGTGACCACTGCCCACCTCCAGCAGTTACTCCAGCAGGGAGGCAGGAGGGGCACAAAAAGGACAAACACAGACTTCACAGTTCCAAATGAGACCAAAGTCGCCAGATGCAGGTCAACAGTCAGCAGCACAATACAATAGCTGCCTTCAGCTGAAAAGCCCTTATTAATGAAATTACATTAGGGAGGATGAATCTCCTGTTACACCTCCACATTTCTGTCTGGTGTGTTTCTTCTTGTTTTATTCAAAAGGAAATAAAGAAGTAGCAGAGTGGTGATGAAGGGAGGGGAGAAGCAGCTCAGGAAAGGCAATGAGTCTTCTTAAAAAGTCCATGAACAGCATGAAAACACAGAGGCATCCTGGGCACAGAATGATAATGGCCCTTCAATCAGTCCACAATGGATTTCACATTTAAACTGTCGATCATCTCAGTCAAAAGCCTTTTGTGAGCCTGAGATGGAGAACCAGAAGCTGCATTTCAACGGGGACGCTCTGGATGCTCAGCCCCAGGCTCTGTCAGCAGAGCTGGGCCTGTGGTGGGGAAGGAGGAGCCCGTGGTCCGAGGACATCAGTGCCTGATTCAGAGCTACTGCTTGGGCATGTTACCTGGTGGGTGACAACGAGGGGCCCTCACAGCGCTAATTAACATCTGGCACTAAAGGTCAGGGGGGTAAATGGTATCCCTGCCTTGCCACAGGAACATTGACCCAGAGCAGCTACAGGCCAGTATGTGCCTTGAACTCCCTTCTGCTGCAGGCCCATCCCCTGGGCCCTCTGGGACAAGGACTTTCACAGTCATTCTGCTGTCAAGGATTGAGAGGTTGGGGCTGAACAGACTACAAGGACACCAAAAAATACTGACTTTCTATCCCTTTGGTCCTACTGATCTCACGATGGCACAGGACTGCCTCGGCAACCAGCAGCCCTGGCTTTAACACCCTGAAGGCTGCTATGGAGGAGCACAAGTGACAGATGGTCTTATGTTAAAATGCTCCATTTTGGTAATTCCCAGAGCTCTCAACCCGTGGACCAAGCCCAGGGCACACTCACCGAAGGAGACATCACCGAAGTGGAGGGCAGGGACGTCGAAATGAAAAGTCGGTCCAATGACGCAGCCCCTGCAAGGACAAAGACAGGCAGAGGAGATGTTGGCTCGGTTAGAGAGAATGGCAAAGCGCTCAGCTTTCCGTACCGCTCGGGTGGCTAAAAGCTGCTCTCAGAACCACGGTGGGTTTCAAATCAACCTGTCACCCCCGTGCTCAGCACAGCACCCATGTGGACAGCAGGCAGCCAAAGCAAAGTGGTCAGCACCCGACAGCTGCTGCTGAGGCTCAGGGCACCGCGGCAGGGTGTGCCCCCACGCTGCTGCTGGCCCCAGGAAGGTCCTGGAACAAGTGATGGCTCTGTGCCTCGGTTTCCCCACCCGTGATGTGATGGACAGAGGTGTCCACACAACAGGGGACTCACTGTAACGAGCCTTCCCAGCTACGGGTTCCCTGCTTTGGTATTTCTTAGCTGGAACTGGTGTTTCCATGGAGTATATGAACACCTTTCTCAGAAGACCTGATCCACACAATCATTACACATGCAGGACACATGAATCCAGGGGAGCCCCAAACATCCATTGAGAAGAGCAGCAACAGTTCTACGCAGAGGACAGTTCGATCTTGGAGGGAAGTATCAGCTTGTCACCAGTGCACCAGCTGACACACCCAAGGGCACCACCTCGCCCGTCCCTCAACTCAGCAGACAGGCTCCAAACTCCAAAACTCACTCACATCCACTGAAATCCATACTCGAAGCTGCACAACAAACATTAATTGACTTCATGGTTGATGACAATCAATGCCAGCTCTGCCTCAGTTAAAAATCAAGGGCCACAGTGAACAGTGCCTTCTCACTTTACTCACATGAACAGACCCCAGCAGCCCGCGGGAGGGACCTGCGTCCATCCCTGCTGTCCCATTTCCAGCATCCCTTTCCAAGCACCAAGGAAACAAGCATCCAGCACCTTGTAAGGTTGGTTTCCATGTAACGAGTAATCACCTATGGTCTTGACACCTTCTGACCGCATAGTCAAAGAGCACTCAAAAACTGACTTTCAGGAGTTTCAATCCAACGCTACTTCTAGATTCTTGCAGTTGAATCAGCTCCTAAGAATAAGCCTGGTACCAAACCCCTGCTGATGGTGAAGTTCCTTCTCCAGGGACCTCACATAACCAGACTTGACCTCCCAAGCCCTAACAGCTTATTCCAGACGGAGCAAAGGGAGCAGATATGCTTTCCATCACAGCATTTGCCAGGAGACGATGGAAAAATACCTCCAAACCAGCCACGACTGGGGATGACATAAGGAAACTGCCAAGGATGAGCCTTGCCAGGCAAGTGGGGAAATGACTGCCCCTTCTCCTGAGTGCACCGAATCTGTGCTCTGGGAAGTTAAACTGGAATGACTGCCCAGAAGGCTCAGGCAAGGAGCCAACCCAGAGCTGGTAACAGTACAGCTTGCAAGAGAAGGGGGGAATAGGCAGTGGTTTTGACAACAACTGTGTTTTACAGTAGCATTATGTAATGCATGTGTGAAGGGAGATCAGGGTCCTGGCAGAGCAGGAAGAATAACAACACAAGGTGGGAATGGAACTGCTTGAACTCTCATCCCCGTTCCTTCCTTTGCATCCCAGTGTCCCACCAGCCAGCTTTCCTCTGTTCAAAAGAACCAGAAGCTTTTCTCCATGGAGGATGAAATCCAGTGCACAAAACCTTCCGAAGAGGGAGGCTCAGCTGGACCTGGTGGGTGGACATCTCAAGGGCATTTGAAAACAAACAGTTTGAGCTGTGGGGCTGGAGAATGACAGAAAGGCTGGAGAGGGATCCTTGAAAAGCAAGACAGAGCTCAAGGAGGCAGATGCCATCTCAGGGAGGAGAGGACTGCAATGGGAATTGCTGCTGAGGGACAGCTGCATGGGAGCAGGCGGGTGTGCTGGGCTGCCATCAGATGGGCTGCATGGGAGCCACCATCCAGGGAGGAGGAGTACAAGGATGGGGAAGAAATAAATAAAAAAGGACCAGCAATCCTCTTTCACTGAGACAGAAGGTCTACACTGAGCCCAGGGCAGTGCTGGCCAAACAGGGCAGAGAGTGGCCACAGAGAAGGGGAGGGCATGATGGGCACTGAGAGTCAGGGCATCACTGGGCAAAAAAGGACCACTTCATTTGGCTGTGGGGAAGCCAAAACACAACCGTCCCTCTGACAGCTCCTTCCTTCCTTCCCCAGGAGCAAGGCCACTGTGAGGCAGAGGCAGCGGGCGCTGTCCAAGCAGTATCCAAGGGATAAATGCATCCTTACCAGCAAAACCTGCCCTTGCTCAAGGAGAAAGCTGCTCATGCAATAACACCCTGTGACCAGTTTGGGGGAGGAACAGAGGAGAATAAATTATTTGATTGTGAAATGTTCCCTTTTGATTTCCAAAAAAAAGCAGCACTTTCCCTCCAAACACAAAGCCAATGTAATTCTTTCTTTACTGAGCTCAACAGACTTATTCACCACTCTTCTCTTGCAAAGTAATAACCTTTCTGTTCTTTTTTATCCATTTCCCTCATTTTATTGGTAAAGTCGACCGCAGAGTCCTCCCATTGCTTTACTGCCTTCGTCTAGAGCCTCCCAGCAGCAGCAGCCCAGGAGGCTGGTTGCCGAGGAGGCACAGCCAGCCCCACAGCTCCAGGGCTCCCAGCACCAGCTTTCCTGCCTACACCACGTCATCCCACCAGCCCGCGGTTAAAGACCAGCTGGGACAAGTTTGCATGCTGCTGCGGTCCTGACAAGTGAGCTTTGCCTCTCCTATCATCAGCTTTTTTCCCCCTTCTCCCTTTTGCTTGGTGAGGATTATCTCTTGCCCTGGCACCAGCCGCAGAGCTCCCCGTCTGCCCCGTCAGCACTGCTCTGGCTGCAGAGAGGAGGCACCACCACAGCGCTGGCTGCACAAGAGGACAGCCTGTCCCAACCCATGAGCATGAGAGGTGATGCTGAGGCTGCTGCTACCCATTTGGGATGGATTATTAACAGAGGATTTTAAAAACACTGCCTCTGGCTGCAGCCACCCAGGCTGGCCCATCCCCAAAGCCCTGCTGGCCTTGCTGTGTGTTCAGGGGGGTGGCCCAGACCAGCTACTGCCCAAAGCTGATGCCATCCCGCTGTCTGACGTGGCCCAAGGGGGAATGAGCTACCTGTAGGAAGGAGTCACTCCAGCTCCTGGGTACCCGGACTGGGCAGCAGGCATCTCCACACCTTTCCTGTACAGCCTCCAGGCAAATTGTTTTCCAGCACAGGTAGTCACTTAAAGCCCCGGGGCTCTCACACAGACACGTGTTGGAACCTGCTGCTGCCAAATTCTGTGCAAACAGCGTCCTGCAAAGTCACAGAGCCACCCGCCCAAACCATGAAGGCAAAGCTGCTTCCCAGAGGAACCCAAGACTTTGAAAGATAAACGGGCACAGGAGGCATGGTCACAGGTGGCAGCAGCTCGAGGGAGCTGATCCTGCCCCTCTGCTCCACTCTGGTGAGACCCCCCTGCAGGGCTGTGTCCAGCTCTGGGCTCCTCAGCACACGGAAGACATGGACCTGCTGGAGCGGGCCCAGAGGAAGCCACCAGAGGGATCAGAGGGATGGCACGCCTTTCCTGCGAGGACAGGCCCAGAGAGTTGGGGTTGTTCAGCCTGGAGAAGGCTCCGGGGAGACCTTACTGTGGCCTTCCAGTACTTCAGGGGGGCTGGTAAGAAAGATTTTGACTGGGTTTTTAGTAGGGCCTGTCACGATAGGACAAGGGGTAATGGTTTCAAACTTAAAGAGGGAAGACTCAGACTAGATATAAAGGAAAAAATTTTTACAGTGAGGGTGGTGAGACACTGGCACAGGGTGCCCAGAGCAGTGGTAGATGCCCTATCCCTGGAAACATCCAAGGTCAGCCTGGACGGGGCTCTGAACAACCTGATCGAGATGATGATGTCCCTGCGCATTGCAGAGGCGTTGGACTAAATGATCTTTAAAGGTCCCTTCCAACACAAACTATTCTACAATTCTACGATTTCCTCTCGCAGATAATTACGCTTCATTTGCTGCTGCAACTGCAATGTTCAGACTGGAGTAAGGTTAAAAAGCCTTGACTCTTAGCGTGAGGATGCTAGGATCCAAGCCAAGACTAAGACCTTAGACAACACCTTTTTTTCTCTGTTTCATCCTAAAATGAGGTAGGTGGGAGATGATTACCCAACAGCTACAGATGCATACACCAAGCTCCTATAACCCTCCTCACCTGATCGTCAAGGTCACAGGCTCAGGGGATCCAGTCACACTGAAGCTGAATTCTTCTGTGAACTTCCCCAGGACGGTGGAACTGAAGGAGATCCGGATGACCTGGAGCCCGTCTGGAGAAATGATGCCCTCCTGGGGGAGGAAGGTGAAGCAGGAGCCCAGAGCTGTAGCTGGAGGGACCAAGTTGAAGGCAGCGTCGATGGCTCCTTTGTTAAACAGGACCACCTGCAGCAGCAAGAAAGCAAAAGGGAGATACATAAGGAATCTTCCTTTCTTACAGAAGGCTGATTTGTTTTCTGATTAACCAATTAACATCTGTAAAATGCAGAAGATGCTGTGTCCTGCTGCTTGGCAGAAGCCAAAGAAAATGCAACAGGACAAGTTCTGCCTTTGGGTTTTTCGTGCAAAGCAGTGACAGCTTCATAGACACAGTCACTCGGGGTTTATTCCACTGACACAGAGCAGCCCACTTTGACTTGCAGCGCAGAGGAGCCGCTCAGCATCACCAAGCCGATTCAGACCTGTCCCTAAGAGCAGCAAAGGGCAGCTGCAGCTTTACTAGTGAATCATCACACAGCTGATTCTGCTCCCGACGAGTTCGATCCTGCCGAGGGCACAACACATTGCAGCCAACAAGTTTACTGCAGGTAGAAGACACCTCAGGGCAGCACTATCACCAACTTCAGAAGCACTCCCCAGCTCTCCTACGGTATGTCATTTAGGATTCTTATTTTGTCTTTAATGGGATACTTTCTTAGTCTTTGCTCAAACAGACGTGTCAGGAAAGGATGAGCGTGCGGTGCACAGCAGCTCCGTCTACTCCAAAGAATTTCTCTTTCCTAAACATTCACAGCCACCACCTAAGACTTTACCATTATCAGAATAAACTACAAATTTAAAACTAAGCCGTATTTTGTTGAACACTCGAGAGATCTACTGCCTCAAACAAGTGACATAACCCCGCAGCACTTGTTGAGATTCAGCTCTTCTCACGTTGGGCGAGCAATGCCCACAGCTGCTGCCAGTCACCAACACACCCACCCAAAGCAAAGCAGTAAAGTTTCTGATTGCTGCAGGGTCAAATCCTGCCATTTCCATGGAATTAACTATCTGCTTTGGATTTCTTTTCCCTAAGTTTTGTCCTTGTAAAACCTGGTAGAAAAATTGAGACAGAAGCATTTTTTAATTTTGCAGCTGCTGTTAAAGATATTCACGTATTCAAGCTCTGCAAGGGTAACCTGGAAACTACTCTCTCCTCTCACGTCTTTTACACCTCAGTTACAAATTGCACTCAGGGATCCTGTGCTGAGCTGAGGTTTACCTTCAGTCAGCACAGCACTAGCAGTATCATCTACTCAGTCACATTTTCTCAAGTAATGAAAATAATAAAAAGATAATCAATAAAGTATCACCATTAAAAATGCATAGAGAGCACAATATTTTGGTAAGAAAACACCTTAATGCATCCTTCCCTGCCCAGTCAAGCTTTTGAAAGTATTGCCTCATTTCCTACCTCTTTCAGTTGCCCTATCTCATTTTTTTGCAGAAGACACCATTGGCAGGGGAGGCAAATACGTAGAAAGTTCCTTTGCCTCATCTCCAGAAATGCTTTGCTCTTCATAGAGATGCAGCAAATCTGAAGAGTGGCAAGAGACTGGTCAGCAAGGGGAAGCACTCCCAGTTCCGCGGCCAGACCCAGCTCTGAGCCAGAGGCTGGACAGATTTCCTCCAGCTCCCAGGACCGGCAGCACGCACTGACCCGAAAGCTGGCTGCAATGGCCTGGAGTTCAAACTCAGTACATTTGTTCCAGCTGCTTTTTAACAGCCCGAGTACAAAGGTGCATTGCATCCAGGGCTGAAACAAAAGCCTCTGAATATTTATCTTTTTGTCCCAGTGTTGCTTTCATCTGTCAAGGGGGTATTTTTTCACATGAAGCCTCCCAGCTGATCCCCAAGGAAAGTTGCCAAAAAGCAGGGATTAAGACTTCACAAACAGCATAGGCACCTTTCAGATCCCATCAGAAGTATCCAGATTCTGGGAAAGCCCCCAGACTTGACTAGTATGTCAAACAGTCCCTGCTGACAATGACCCGAGTTGCCAGAAATCCCACAGGCCCACGAGGCTCACTGCTGCCCCGGGAGCCATCAGGATCCCCCCCAGCCCCTCAGAATCCCGACTACTCACCTCATAGCTGTGGTTTAATCCAACAAACACCTTCCCGATGTCCAGCTGCTCACAGCTGAAGCGGAGCCGAGGCCCTATGCCTTTCCCTTTGATGCGCAGGGGCAGCCTGGTCTCGCGGCCTGCGGAGAGATTTCCACTTCAGTACAGTAATTGCCTCTGTTATCCCGGACTGTCCAGGCTGCCTCAGTGCTCCTCCCTGACTCTGGCCTGGATGGGAACAGCTCTAGGTGCTCCAGGAGGAGACACAGGACTCTTCCCTGCCCTCAGGAGATATGCCTTGGGGCTGGCTTCTAATTTCTAACCAACCCCTCGGGCTGGTTTCTCATTTAGCCATCAGTTAGCGATGCTGAGTTTAAAACACAATCTGAATTTCTTCCCATGTTCTTAGATGAGCTCTGAAATCCATTCAGTGAAGGCACAAAGCTCATGAAACAGAACTGAAGATAAAAATATGCCATCTGTACTGATGCAATCGGAGACAAGAGCACAGGAGCCGACAAGTACGAGCCCAGGCAAGGCGAAGCTCCCTGCTAACGGCGCTGTGCACGTCTGACAGCTGCCTAGAGCAGGCAGAGCATCCCAGCACTGACACACAGCTCCGTGCCCGGGGCTCCAGGGCTCACCTCCTGCAGCGGCACCTAAATACGACAGGGCTTTGTGATCTCCAGAGAGCAGCACTCGCCTGTGCCCACCATGATACCGAGAGCTCAGCTTTGTAAAGACACCTTACCTGAGGCATGCTGAACAGGTATGGAAAACCTCACTGCTGAGGTCAGAGAAGCCATGAACATACTGCTAATACACACAGCCCTTGCTGCAAAGGGAACCGAGACGGCAAGGCTTATAGCTAAACTCTAAGATGATCATTTTCTTCCATAAGAAGATGCTAAGATGACAGGGTGGGATCCTGCAGTCCGAAGGCTGTTTTGAACCACTGCAGCAGCCTCAAGTGCCTGAACCCTGGCTCCAATTTGGGCTTGGGTCTCCCTGCCATCCCATCCTACTCTGCACAGAAAGCAAGTAGCACAAGGGGAAAAGAAAGGCCCAGAAGTTGTGTCTAACCTTCAGTGTAGCTTTTGTGCAGAAATATTCCTCTCTCCTTTTGTGTAATGCTCACCATTCATTAAAAATTAGGGATTGAAGGTTGATTTTTTTTTTTTTTTTAATCTGCTGCATAGTTGTTCCAGAATGTCCAAAACTACTTCCTATTGCAAAGAGCGGCCCAGGTGGGACAACACAGTGACTCGATCACAACTTGAAAAAACTCTCCCTGGGAACAGCCCTTTCAGTGATTGCTGACTTTCTGATCTTGCAACCATGGAATGAGGACCTTTGATAATGTCCAAGCCAGAAAGGAAGAGCGTGGGAGCTTTTGTCGAATTCAACATTTTTTAAGTGGTTCCAGACAAAGCCCAGCTGACAGCAGACATGACAGGTTGCACAGCTCAGGCATTAATTGGAAGGCTGTGTATTTCTATTTCCCAGACACCATAAGAGAGGCAGTACTGGGTGCTACCTGTCAGAAGATCACTCCACCTTGCATCACATGTGGCTTAATTTTCATTAAAAACTCTAGGTCTAAATAATCAAAGCTCTTAGGTAATGGCAAAGATTTCCAAGTGACAAGCTTTTGTCCATGATCATGCTGAGACACACACTCCCTGGCCACTGCAATCAAAAAATCAGTGGCGGTTCTTCCCCTTCTGCAGTAGGCCCTCACCCTCTCCAGGTGGTCTCTGGAAACCATCCTTTCTTCTACCCCTACGCTGAACTTAAAACTTTAGGAAATCCCAGAAATGTTGCTCTTCCTCCTTCCAGGTGAACCACAGAGCGGGCTTTTCCCAAAGGAGGAGGAGCAGACTCAACTGCAGGCAGCATTCAGGAGAGCTGAGAGAGAAAAAGAGAGAGTAAGTCCTCCTGCTCGCTGCGGCTTCCAGGAGCATCCAGCCTTTGCCCAAGGCCTGGCTACAGCTGGGCTGTGGCCCTGGGACGCTCCCACCGGAACACGTCCCCGAGCACACAGGCCAAGGGCATGGAGGGGCTACAGCCTTGTCCTCAGTCCCAAACCCACCCCTGGTGCTGTGGAGCGAGCACTGGGATCTCAGCAGGAATAACGCAGCGGCGGGTCACAGGGTGCACAGGGTGGCGCTGCTGCCTCGCTTCCAAATAAATAGGGGTCTAGGTGGCCCAACAGCACGGGGCTCTGCTGCCAAAGTCCTTAACTTCTGCTGCTTTCTGACACTCAGTTGCTTGCTCACAGACTGTTCCCGTCCCTTGTGACTGGTTTTGAACATGATTCTCATCTGACCACATCAATAGTGTTACATGATGCAGGACAGTTCTGTCAGAAGCTAAGGGACTGATCATCACGTGGGATTCTGCTGCTCCCTGCAGGAGTGGCTTAAGAAAGGGTCTTGCAAGGTGTAACCCAGCTCAGTTCTGTGTGCGGACAAACCTAAAACTGAATTTTAGGTGTCAGAGCCCCCACCATGTGCTTCCTTCCAGCACTCAAGAGCCACAGCTTTATTTGCATGAATAACTAAGAAAGTTCATTTTGAGATTCAATATTTGACGAGGGCAAATTTCAAACCACTTCTTAACTGCCAGCTTGGCAAGTTGCACAGTGCTGATTAGTTCTGTAAATCACTGCATGCAGAAGCATCTGCTTGGCAATTCAAGGAGGCACCTGCAAAAAAGTGGAGGCCAGCAAAGCCCCTTTCCAGAGGGGCATGAGATCCAGCTGCACAACTCATGGGGCTGCATTGGGAAAAGCTCCCAAGCGTTCCCAGCAAGGGACACACACCCTCTGCAAACCTTCCTCCAAAGGCGTTGTGACTGGCATGCAAGTGCATGAGGAAGGCAGTCACGCTTCTTAGAGGAATCAAGAAGCAAAGTTAACTGACTCTCTAGTTAAAGATCACTGTTCTCTTTTTAAACTCTTCTTGCACTCAGGGGCCTTGACTCTGGGACAGTTTCCACCCTGATAATACAGGGGGTCAGCTCTGGTTTGTAAGGGAGGGGGCTAGGTGCATCATTTCAATGACCTCCTTGAGGTTCTCTTCCAAGGAGCCAGTGGGGGAGTTCAGTTCTCCCAAGGGTCCATCAGGACCTTTTCAAGAGCAGGCTTCTCTTTCTAAACAGATCGTTTGCTCATCTCTGTTTCCTGTAACTCTCAGACCAGCTCAAGGGTTGCATGTAAGTAGTCTTCCTATTTCTCTGCAACAAAAACGCTCTCCTGGCACAACCCCTGGAGATGCCTTCAGCAAAATGATGGACACCCCCATCACAAGAGCAAAAATCCCAGAGCCAGAAGCACAGCACTGAGCGAGGAATCCCTCAGGCGCAACTTTTTAAATCGATCCTTTCCTTCCACAGCTCTAGCAGCTGCAGCTGGGAGGCAGGAAGACACTTTGTGAACACAAGCCCTGGGTAATGACTGTAGGGGGCATTTGCCAAGTAAACCCTGCACAATTACAGTATAAATAAAAAGCTGTTTCATGACATTTGTATCCCCCAGCTTAGGGCAGTAAGTAAAGCGACAAAGCAGCTGGGTTAGTGACTTCAGCACACTCCAGAACAGGCG